>NC_143131.1:76229064-76529064 GCF_059928025.1 Delphinapterus leucas | reverse complement strand
GCTATATTGCATCATATGTGATGAATATGGTTCTTTGTATGTTAGAAGACTAAATACTATGGTATGCCTTTTATCTTAGATAATTGAATACTACAGGATAACTAACATTATAATGAAAAAACAAATGGCCACTGAATTTATATGGTTTTTCTTTTTTTGAGGAGATCATGAGTTTTACTTACAGTCAGCTAATTCTCGCAGTGCCTTAAAATAGGCACCTTTGAAAGTGAGTTATGTCTTTAGATGTATCATTGGTAAATCACTCAAGGATTTCACTAGATGGACTAGGTAGCCAGGAGTTTTAAAAGTATAATTCAGTGTACATGACTTACCCTTGGAAAATAAGTTGCATGTTGGGAGAATTTCTTCCATTATGTAGTGAAGTACCTCATCATTTTGTGGCCTGTAAACATTTACTTGTTTACCATGTTGACAAATATATTGATCCTGCTGTACAGAAGCATCTTGAAAACCTAAAAGATGTCTGTTATGTAATTTAATGAAAAATTAATGTTGAGGGGAAAAGTCAGCCACCGTATATGACCTCAGTATAGGGGCTGGAAATAATATACTTTGGAAAGTCTGAAGTATGTTCGTAGTTTTAGAAAAAGACTAGTTAAGTAGTTTGAAAACCTTAAGATCTTCCAAGAAACTGATGATGCATACTGATGATGACTTACTGAGTTTGCTTTGGGAAAGCCCTGTAAGTCATGGAACTTGCTGTGTATTTTAAGGACACCTTTAACCCTATCTATGAAATTCAGTCATCTTGAATTGTATATTGAAGCAGCATGCTCAGGGAAAAATGAATTTCTTTGCTGAATATAAGTGAAAGCACTTGATTACTTGTAAAGTCTTGGCTATCTCTGATGGTGATTATTATCTGTGGTTGTTTGTTGAGGGTTTTTTGTTTGTTTTTTAAAGACTTATTTGGGATAAGCAAATGTTAAGTGTTACATAGTTAAAAAGATGTTCTTTTAGAGAGTATTCCATAAGAAAAGACAAGTAGTTCTACATTATTCTTGTTTATTGATACTTTTATTTAGGAGCAAACAGTTTTAAAAATTAGACTAATTCATAGCAGAGTGATAGAGAAGTGGATATGCTGTGTGTAATAAGGAAGTGAATTGAATAAGGAATCAGTAAGTCAGAAGCCTCAGAGAAGGTAACATCTATTTTTTTTCCATGACCCAGAAGGACTGTGTGTATACCAGTAAACACTTTAGAAAGTTTGTCAACCCTCTATAGTGAAATAAATCAGTGAGGGTTAAGATCATGTTTCTGACTTAACCATTCATGGGTTAAACCTATTGTCATTTTATATCTTGCTTTGAAATGAAGCTTTGGGAATTAAGGGGTTACCATCAAAGGGGTTTTCAAAGGGTGCTTTAAAAAGTTTGAGAACCATTGTTCTGTTATAATAAAAGTGGTCATGGGAGGCCTCCCTGAGAAAGCGATGTTTGAGCTATGGCTTAAAGGAGATGTGGGAACAACTGTGGAGCTGCATTGGGAAGAAGTTTCCAGGCCAAGGACACAAGGGATGCCACGCCTTTAATGCAGGAACATAGCTGGCAGGTTGGAGGACAGCATGGTGGCCAGTGTGGCCACAGAAACAAAAGGGTTACCATCATTTATTCTCAGTCTTCCCTGTATTCTAGATACTTTTTATACAAACCTGACTTGAAATAAGGAAAATTGGAGAAAAAAATGTTACAGCAGAACAATGGGTTTCAAACTTTTAAAATCATTGTTTGGAAACAAATCCCAAAATATGAAATAAATAAAAGTGATGTTGCAGCTCAAAAAATGATAGGGACATGTCAAAAAGCCTCAGTAGTCAGATCAAAGGGACTCCCACTGGCCAAATCTGAGAGAATTTGAGCTTCAAAATAATGAGATTAATAAGTGTTAATCTATTAAATTAAAAAAAATCTATGAGTCCACACTTATAGTAAACAAAAAAATAAGGGAATAGGACACCAGCTAATAAATGTAGGAGGAATGATAATGTTAGAAAATCACCATTTTGCAACCATTTTAACCACCAGGCAAGGATCATTAAGTTGGATGAGGGCTAAGATATTTACAGACTCTTAAAAGTATCTTTCCATGAATTATTCTTTAATTACTAAGGAAAAAAAGATATTTTACAGTGGAGTAACCTTGTAGACACTACTTTAACTATGTAAGTAATTAATCAAAGTCAGTATCACCAATAACTGGACAAACCCAATATTATTTGCTTCCAGATGTGATACACTGAAAAGAACAATAACATTTATATAATATTTCTGCCAAAAATATATAACCTAAATCTAATTATGAGGAAATATTAGACAAACCCAAATTGAGGGATTTTTACAAAGGAAATTGTTTGTACTATTTATAAATGTCAGTGTTGTGAAAGACAAAGGCTGATCTGGACCAGAGAATAAAATTGCTATAGAAGGAATTTTGGAGACAATTGCCAAAAATTAAATAAATTCTATAGATTAGATAACAGCATTGTGTCAATATTAAATTTCCTGAATTTGATTATCATACTGTGATAATGTAGGTGAATATCCTTGTTCTTAGTAAATCTACCCTGAAGTATTTAGAGGTAATGGAACAAGGTTTTGTAACTTTCAAACAATTCAGAAAATAAAAGATATACTGTATAAAGAGAGAAAGAAGAGGAGGAAAAGAGAGGAGGGGAGGGGTAGGAAAGAATAGTAAAGCAGTTGTGGCAAAATGTTAAAATCTGGGTTAAACACATAAAATAGTTCTTTGTACTATGCTTGTAACTTTTCTGTGTATTTAAAATTATTTCAGAACAAAAAGTTGTACACAAAAAGTGATGGTGTGCTGGATGAATTAGGTCTACAACATTTTCTATTTGGTGTTGCTCCTTCACTTATTTTCTTCTAAACAGAACCTCTGAGGCACCCCTGAATACAATCTGAAAATCACTGCTCTTGAAATGATCATTCCTTCCAGCTATGAAAACAGAGAAAGCAGAAAGTTTTACATGTAATAATGATTTTATATATGGAAGGAGATATCTAATATTTCACTACCTCTAGGAAGAGACTACTTGTTCTTTTAAATATTGCTAACGTGCAGAGATTGTTGGTAAATACTGATGGGCACATAAAAAAAGAGCATATGGAAAAAATTTAAGCAATAGAGCAAATTCTGTATTTGGCCCAAGGGTTCAAGGAATTCTAAGAGTGACTACCTGTAGGTAGTTAGGAAGAAATTTTTAAGGTAGCTGCAATAAAATTTAGATTTTCTTTAGATTTATATGTGCAACTGAAATGAGGCTTAGGAAGGCTCAGAGCGTGGAAATTCTAGTTTATGTTTATACTCATGGTAAGGGTGGCTGCTATCATTAAAATGACAAGGTCATAGTGAACTTTGTAAATTTGAGGACAGATGATGAAAAAAATGATTCAGGGTAGATAAGAGAGCAGTCAAAGGAGCAGTGTTAAAAGTATCATACTTGTGGCCACTTCAGCAGTGATACTGAGTTAGTACCATCTAGGTACTTCTTGGAAACATCATCCATAACGTCAGAGAGAAACCCTACCTGAGCCAGGTGTTATTTTCCTGTGTTTACTAAAGTTAACAACATAATTTCTGTGGTACATAGTACTTCAAGGAGAACAGAATTTGAAGGTCTAGAAAACACTGTGGAACTACTGAAATTATGGAATTGTTATAAGCTGTGAATAGCAGATAGATCATTTTAATTTGGGGGCAAGGGAATTCTAGTTTTCTTAAAGGAAAAAAAACAACAACAAAGGGGAACAAAATAAGCTATCTACTTTTGACCTAATTTGTGAGCTAAATACTAAAACCTTGTGAGATGAGAAATGACAAAAGAGGGAAAATCAGTGTATAAGACATGAAAGAACATTGTTTTTAGAACTGCCACAGTATATTGAAATTATAAGAGGTAGTTATGGCATAGAGAGCAGACAAAGAATGAAAATAAACTTTGTTAAAAGTTAAATTATGCATACATCAAAATGAAGAAGGGAGGGCTTCCCTGGTGGCGCAGTGCTTGAGAGTCTGCCTGCCGATGCAGGGGACACGGGTTCGTGCCCTGGTCCGGGAAGATCCCACATGCCGCGGAGCGGCTGGGCCCATGAGCCATGGCCGCTGAGCCTGCGCGTCCGGAGCCTGTGCTTCGCAACGGGAGAGGCCACAACAGTGAGAGGCCCGAGTACCGCAAAAAAAAAAAAAAAAAAGAAGAAGGGCAGTAATGCTTACAATATACAAATGATTGTATATACAGAACCTGTGGTTTCTTGCCAATTTGGAAAATAATAAAATGAAAAATGGCTTCTTATGGACAAAGGTGATATAGAAGTAAAAAAACACAATTGGTATAAAAATGACTTTTTCTTAGATTTTCAGAGAAATATAAATTTAAAAAGGGATGTTAAATGGAGAATTATCTGTAATTTTAATCTTTATGGGCATGGTATGAAAGTAGGTAGAAGTAAGCCGAGGAGGAAAGCATGTTGACAAAAGGAACTGTAACTCTTGGCAGTGTATAAACAGGGTGCTTTGTAAAGTTCTGCCATAGAACCACTAATGCAATGGTTCTGTGCAATGCAACATCAGTGGTAGTTGGAATAAAGGAATAGGAGAATGGATCATTTAATGACCGCTTATAATAGTTATTACCCTCTGAGTTATGTTAAGGGCAACCAAATCCAGCACTCCAGGGCACAAGATGATTGGCTAAAGGAATTGGGAAGAAGTTGTTCTTGTTGGTGTACCTTTGTTTGGCTATTCAGGGACCCTTTTTTCTCCAGGTATTATCTACTGCTGTCTGTAGAACTTAGACATGGAGGGCTCAATGGTTTGCTGGCCTTTAGAACATCTTGTATTTTAATGATCATGATAAATGCTTGGAGAATATAGAAATGTTGGGGCTTCAGTGGAATTAATGATCACATCTGTCTTTTGATTGGTGTTTTCATTTTAATCATCATTTAAATGATTTCCCCGTCACAGATTGTATTTAAAAGACTGACTATATATAACATCTGACATTTTTGATTATTTTAATGGACTAGGTTTTAAACACTGGAACTATAGTTCTGCCCAGTGAAAAGCACAGGTGTTCTGACAAGCAATAATAGCAAATAAAATGTGGTATTTTTATTGTGTAAAATAGTATGGACACATACAGTACACACAAGAATCTAGAATATAAGGCTGTTTAACGGCAATCAAATTTTAGTAGAATTTACTTGATTGTAACATCTTCCTTTTAGGTTGGAATATGGTTTCTTAAAGAGGATCAGACAAATTACTCATTCTGGGAACAAAGACTTTTGAAAGCTGACAGCTTACTGGCAGTTATGATGAGCATTTATTTCAGGCTTATAAAACATATTAATCAAACTTGTTCACAGTATGGTGGTCCAAAGAGGGGTTATATTATTTTTCAGAGATACTTTAAATAACTGAAGAGCACTGGTAACATATTTTCCATGAATACAAAGCTACAATGTTTTTTTTTCTTCTAGATGAGTAAATACTTTTCTCGGGTTTAAAGAATGAAGAGTAGTGCAGGAATCTGTTTATTACAAGACTATTTGCAAAAGACCTATGCACCATTCATTGAACCTTGAAAAACACTTGAAAATATGGGTTGCATTTGCAAACTTCAGTATATGACATGGAAAGCTGGCAAGCTGCCTGGCTTCTACTTAAAGGATTGTCATTCTGGGAAAAATAAATTTCTCTAACTAGACAAAAGTCAATGTTTTCATGTTTTACTGCAATCAGACTGATAGAGCTGACAATTTAATGTCTCAACACTTAAAATATCTGGGGATAATCAGTTACCTCAATCAATCATAAACACAAATCCTTCTATTTTCGAAGCTTGTGTGTCTGTGACTAAAGATGTAAGACCGTTTGGTGAGTCCCTTTCCCCGCAACACCCCGTCATCTACCCCCACCAGCCTCCTAATATTCCTGATCTGTCTTTATTCTATGCAGATATATATGCACATTATGCACCTGGAAATAACTTTTAACAACTCAAGTGTGATCAAATTTAGAAACTTTTCTTTCACTGTCCTGTTTTATTTAATTTTTATGGGTAGTTTATAGACTGTATGCCTGTCAGAAAAATGTGGAACTGTGCTGGCATTCCCACTGAAGACATCATTATGAGTGAAAAAGCGCTCAAGGCTTTTTCAAAGTGGGTGCTGAAATGTACATTTCCTTTCTCTGACTCCAGGGGATGCTGGTAGCTACCCCAAACAGACAGGTATTTTGGGGTCAAATGGTGTAGGGCCAGGCCCTTAGGATTTCCTGGCAAGCACACTGAACAGCTCAGTTCTGGAAACTAATCATAATAATGATGATGATAAAGCAAGGGAGGCAGTGACAACAACATAAAAAGCCGCCTAAGGAATTGGATTCCAGGTAGCTCTAGATTTGGCGGAGCTGACAGGTTCAGTTCACTAAGCTTTGGTACTGGTAATGACGGGAAACTTCAGACAGTTTTAGAGATCTATTTCTATTAAGCTATGCCGTGGTGTTTCTGCAACTTGAGAGCAAGTTTACTGGGGCATACCATTCTTCTTTCAACATGGTAAGAATTGATGTGATTGGTGCTACATTCCTAACAGATAATTACTCTGAGCACTCAGTAAGCCAGATTCCTTGTTTGAAGTATTCTTTTCTGTAGTTTTTATGTATGGTGTATATGTGGGTATATGTATATATAGACAAACGCATTCACCACCACTGCCTCCTTTTTGTTTCTTTGATTATGTAGGGCTTTGCAGTCAAACTAAGCAGAGTTTTAGGACCCTTGGGGCAGCATCTTTTAGTTCCGCATCAGGCTGCGTTGCAAACAGTCAGTCTTGTTCTTGCACTCACTTGGCGGAAGTGCCACGACACGACTTGTGCAGTGCTTTGCTCTTGCCATGAAGCCTGGGTGACAAAAGTTTTTACAAGAAGCTGACTGTATTTGAGGTTATGAATATGCAATGACTCTCATTAGTATTGAAGCACCAGAACAGGGGCTGACATCCCCCGCCACTTTGAGTTGCTGCAGAATCGGCTAATGAATTGTCTTGCTCTTTCATGCACACGGTCTGCTGTTGTGGCTTCTAAGTTCCAAGGGGAGTTGCCCAGTTTGAGTAGACCATTGACTGCAGAAATTAATTGTCAGGAACTACTCTTGATTTTGTGAAATACTATTTAGACAGTGCCTTAGCTGGTCAAAACAGAAAAGCTATAAGCTTTGTATAAGTTAGTATCATGAATAGGAATATTTAGAAAGAGACATGAGAATGTATGTATGTTCTTATATACACAACTGTGTATAGATATGCTTCCATCCTGGATTACTGTACAATAAGTATATCTAAATATAGATGAAATCAAGTAATAGAAATCTGACATTTTGTTCGTTGGTCTATTATTCTTCCATACAGAACAAACAGAGATGATAGAAAATTCCCCAAATGAATAGGGTTGAAACACAAAGCTATTCCATCAACTCTTTACCATATTCTTTCTTTCTTTTTTATTCCTGGGTCTCTGCCAAACATTTTGCAGCTCATACACATACCATCTTTCATGAATATGTTACTGATAAGGATATGTTTCTAGCCACTGATTAAGATATCTGAGCTGATTTGCAGTGTGTAAGAAAATGCAAAAGTGCTCAGACATCATCTAGAATGGTCCCTTTTCAATAGGATAAATTAAATGTGTTTTTCCACACCCCTTCTCCCTTGAAATTTCCTTTCAACTAAAAGAGAACTTCTGTGGCTTGCTGCAGATTGTAAAGAATGGACTGAATTGAAATGGATAATATATGCTAAAAGGTAAGGGATATGTTGTAAGCTGTGCAAATAAGGCAATGAACAAAGGGTAAGTCCTTATATTAATGTGCTTGCTCTACACATTTATTTAATGAAAAGGCATCCCTTGCACAGAAACAGATATATGTTATTTTGGTAGAGCTTTAGGGGGTAGTGTTACTATAATTGTCATATCTCAGTGGAAACAAGAAAAAAAGTAAAGCCCAAGAATGTATACATATAAGAGTACCAAGTATGAGTGTAGCTTAAAATAAATGCAGTCTGACAAAAGTGGCTTAAGTATCATATATCAAACACTTGTTACCTCTGCTGGCCTTAGTGACTTCACAAGACTAAGACCAAATCAGTGATAAAATCTCAAGGAAGATGAAACCAGTGTAGGCCTTTGCAAAGACCATCAGTCATTCCACAGAGCTGTGATATTATTTGTTCATGTAATCCTTGGCTTCCTATTTAATGGACATAATACACCATCCACTCCTAGACCAAAGCCATCAAGGGAAGTCTTTTTCTTTTCTTCCTTTTTTTTTTTTTTAAATTGGACACAGGGAAGACAGCTTTGTTCAAGATGGCAGAGTAGAAGGATGTGCTCTCGCTCCCTCTTGCAAGAACACAGGAATCACAACTAACTGCTGAACAGTCATCAATGGGAAGACACTGGAACTCACCAAAAAAGATACCCCACATCCAAAGACAAAGGAGAAGCCACAAGGAGATGGTAGGAGGGGGCGCAATCACAATAAAATCAAATCCCATAACTGCTGGGTGGGTGACTCACAAACTGAAGAACAATTATGTCACAGAAGTGCACCCATTGAACTGAAGATTCTGAGCCCCATGTCAGGCTTGCCAACCTGGGGGTCTGACAGTGGGAGGAGGAATTCCCAGAGAATCAGACTTTGAAGGCTAGTGGGATTTGATTGCAGGACTTCCACAGGACTGGGGAAAACAAAGACTCCACCCTTGGAGGGCACACACAAAGTAGTGTGTGCATCAGGACTCAGGGGAAGGAGTAGTGACCACATAGGAGACTGAATCAGACCTACCTGCCAGTGTTGGAGGGCCTCCTGCAGAGGCGGGAGGTAGCTGTGGCTCACCCTGGGGACAAGGACACTGGCAGCAGAAGTTCTGGGAAGTACTCCTTGGCATGAGCCCTCCCAGAGTCTGCCATTAGTCCCACCAAAGAGCCTGTAGCCTCCAGTGCTGTGTTGCCTCAGGCCAAACAACCAACAGGGAGGGAACTCAGCTCCACCCATCAGCAGACAAGCAGATTAAAGTTTTACTGAGCTCTGCCCACCAGAGCAACACCTGGCTCTACCCACCACCAGTCCCCCTCCCATCAGGAAGCTTGCACAATCCTCTTAGATAGCCTCATTCACAAGAGGGTAGACAGCAGAAGCAAGAAGAGCTACAATACTGCAGCCTGTGGAACGAAAACCACGTTCACAGAAAGATAGACAAAACGAAAACGCAGAGGACTATGTACCAGCTGAAGGAACAAGATAAAACCCCAGAAAAACAATTAAATGAAGTGGAGCTAGGCAACCTTCCAGAAAAAGAATTCAGAATAATGATAGTGAACATGATCCAGGATCTTGGAAAAAGAATGGAGGAAAATCAAGAAGATGCAAGAAATGTTTAACAAAGACCTAGAAGAATTAAAGAACAAACACCTAGAAGAATTAAAGAACAAACAAACAGAGATGAACAATATAATAACTGAAATGAAAAATACACTAGAAGGAATCAATAGCAGAATAACTGAGGTAGAAGAATGGATAAGTCACCTGGAAGACAGAATGGTGAAATCATTGCTGTAGAACAGAATAAAGAAAAAAGCATGAAAAGAAACGAAAACAGCCTAAGAGACCTCTGGGACAACATTAAACACCCCAACATTTGCATTATAGGGGTCCAGGAGGAGAAGAGAGAGAGAGAAAGGACCCAAGAAAATATTTGAGGAGATTATAGTCGAAAACTTCCCTAACATGGGAAAGGAAATAGCCACCCAAGTCCAGGATGCGCAGAGTCCCAGGCAGGATAAACCCAAGGAGAAACATGCCAAGACACACAGTAATCAAACTGACAAAATTAAAGATAAAGAAAATTTATTAAAAGCAACAAGGGAAAAATGACAAATAACGTACAAGGGAACTCCCTTAAGGTTAACAGCTGATTTCTCAGCAGAAACTCTGCAAGCCAGAAGGGAGTGTCATGATATATTTAAAGTGATGAAACGGAAGACCCTACAACCAGGAATACTCTATCTATCAAGGCTCTCATTCAGATGTGATGGAGAAATCAAAAGCTTTACATACAAAGGCAAAAGCTAAGAGAATTCAGCACCACCAAACCAGCTCTACAACAAATGTTAAAGGAACTTCTCTAAGTAGAAACCACAAGAGAAGAAAAGGACCTACAGAAACAAACCCAAAAGAATTTTAAAAAATGGTAATAGGAACATACATATCAATAATTACCTTAAATATGAATGGATTAAATGCTCCAACCCAGAGATGCAGACTGGCTGAATGGATACAAAAACAAGACCCATATATATGCTATCTAGAAGAGACCCACTTCAGACCTAGGGACACATACAGAGTGAAAGTGAGGGGGTGGGAAAATGTATTCCATGCTAATGGAAATCAAATGGAAGCTGGAGTAACAATACTCATATCAGATAAAATAGACTTTAAAATAAAGAATGTTACAAGAGACAAGGAAGGACACTACATAATAATCAAGGGATCAATCCAAGAAGGAGATATAACAATTATAAATATATATGCACCCAACATAGGAGCACCTGAATACATAAGGCAAACGCTAAGAGCTATAAAAAAGGAAATCGACAGTAACACAATAATCGTGGGGGACTTTAAGACCTCACTTACACCAATGCACCCATCATCCAGACAGAAAATAAGGAAACACAAGCTTTAAATGACACAATAGACCAGATAGATTTAATTGATATTAATAGGACATTCCGTCTGAAAACAGCAGATTACACTTTCTTCTCAAGTACACAGAGAACATTCTCCGGGATAGATCACATCTTGGGTCACAAATCAAGCCACAGTAAATTTAAGAAAATTGAAATCATATCAAACATCTTTTCCAACCACAACACTATGAGATTAGAAATGAATTACAGGGGAAAATAACGTGAAAAACACAAACACATGGAGGCTAAACAATACGTTACTAAGTAACCAAGAGATCACTGAAGACATCAAAGAGGAAATAAAAAATACCGAGAGACAAATGACAACGAAAACATGATGATCCAAAACATATGGGATGCAGCAAAAGCAGTTCAAAGAGGGAAATTTATAGCAATACAATCCTACCTCAAGAAACAAGAAAAACCTGAAACAATTTAACCTTATGCCTAAAGGAACTAGAGAAAGAAGAAAAAACAAAACCCAAAGTTAGTAGAAGGAAAGAAATCATAAAGATCAGAACAGAAATATATGAAATAGAAACAAAGAAAACAATAGCAAAGATCATTAAAACTAAAAGCTGGTTCTTTGAGAAGATAAACAAAATTGATAAACCTAGCCAGACTCATCAAGAAAAAGAGTGAGGACTCAAATTAATAAAATCAGAAATGAAAAAGGAGAAGTTACAATGGACAATGCAGAAATACAAAGCATCCTAAGAGACTACTACAAGCAACTGTATACCAATAAAATGGACAACCTGGAAGAAATGGACAAATTCTTAGAAAGGTATAACCTTCCAAGACTGAACCAGGAAGAAATAGAAAATATGAACAGACCAATCACAAGTAATGAAATTGAAACTGTGATTAATAATCTTCCAACAAACGAAAGTCCAGGACCAGATGGCTTCACAGGTGAATTCTATCAAATATTTAGAGAAGAGCTAACACCCATCCTTCTCAAACTCTTTCAAAAAACTGCAGAGGAAGGAACACTCCCAAACTCATTCTACGGGGCCACCATCACCCTGATACCAAAAGCAGGCAAAGGTACCACCAAAAACAAAATCTACAGACCAATATCACTGATGAATATAGATGCAAAAATCCTCAACAAAATACTAGCAAACAGGATCCAGCAACACATTAAAAGGATCATACATCATGATAAAGTGGGATTTATTCCAGGGATGCAAGGATTCTTCAATATACACAAATCAATCAATGTGATACACCATATTAACAAGTTGAAGAATAAAAACCATATGAGCATCTCAGTAGATGGAGAGAAAGCTTTTCACAAAATTCAACACCCATTTATGATAAAAGCTCTCCAGAAAGTGGGCATACAGGGAACCTAACTCAACATAATAAGGGCCAAATATGACAAACCCACAGCAAACACCATTCTCAATGGTGAAAAACTGAAAGCATTTCCTCTAAGATCAGTAACAAGACAAGGATGTCCACTCTCGCCACTATTATTCAACATAGTTTTGGAAGTCCTAGCCATGGCAGTCAGAGAAGGAAAAGGAATAAAAGGAATCCAAATTGGAAAATAAGAAGTAAAACTGTCACTGTTTGCAGATGACGTGATACTATACATAGAGAATCATAAAGATGCCACCAGAAAACTACTAGAGCTAAGCAATGAATTTGGTAAAGTTTCAGGATACAAAACTAATGCACAGAAATCTCTTGAATTCCTATACACTAACAACGAAAGATCAGAAAGAGAAATTAAGGAAACAATCCCATTCACCATTGCAACAAAAAGAATAAAATACCTAGGAATAAACCTACCTAAGGAGGTCAAAGACCTGTACTCAGAAAACCGTAAGACACTGATGAAAGAAATCAAAGATGATACAAACAGATGGAGAGATATACCATGTTCTTGGATTGGAAGAATCAATACTGTGAAAATCACTATACTACCCAAAGCAATCTACAGATTCAGTGCAATCCCTATCAAATTACCAATGGCATTTTTTACAGAACTAGAAGAAAAATTCTTAAAATTTGTATGGAGACACAAAAGACCCCGAATAGCCAAAGCAATCTTGAGGGAAAAAAGTGGAGCTGGAGGAACCAGACTTCCCAACTTCAGACTATACTAAAAAGCTACTGTAATCAAGACAATATGATACTGGCACAAAAACAGAAATATGGATCAGTGGAATAGGTTAGAGAGCCCAGAGATAAACCCCTGCACCCATGGTCAACTAATCTTTGACAAAGGAGGCAAGGATATACAATGGAGAAAAGACAGCCTCTTCAATAAGTGGTGCTGGGAAAATGGGACAGCTACATGTAAATGAATGAAATTAGAACACTCCCTAACACCATACACAAAAATAAACTCAAAATGTATTAAAGACCTAAATGTAAGACTGGACACTATAGATCTCTTAGAGGAAAGCATATGCAGAACACTCTTTGACGTAAATCACAGCAAGATCTTTTTTGACCCACCTCTTATAGTAATGGAAATGAAGACAAAAATAATCAAATGGGACCTAATTAAACTTAAAAGCTTTTGCACAGCAAAGGAAACTATAAACAAGATGAAAAGACAACCCTCAGAATGGGAGAAAATATTTGCAAGTGAATCAATGGACAGAGGATTAATCTCCAAAATATATATACAGCTCATGCAGCTCAATATTAAAAAAACAAATAACCCAATGAAAAAATGGGCAGAAGACCTAAATAGACCTCCAAAGAGGACATACAGATGACCAAGAGGCACATGAAAATCTTCTCAACATCACTAATTATTAGAGAAATGCAAATCAAAACTGCAATGAGGTATCACCTCACACCAGTTAGAATGGGCATCATCAGAAAATCTACAAACAACAAATGCTGGAGAGGGTGTGGAGAAAAGGGAACCCTCTTGTACTGTTGGTGGGAATGTAAATTGATGCAGCCACTATGGAGAACAGTATAGAGGTTCCTTAAGTAACTAAAAATAGAATTACCATATGACCCAGAAATCCCACTATGTGTCATATACCCTGAGAAAACCATAATTCAAAAAGACACATACACCCCAATGTTCACTGCAGCACTATTTACAATAGACAGGTCGTGGACACAACCTAAATTCCCATCGACAGATGAACGGATAAAGAAGATATGGTACATATATACAATGGAATATTACTCAGCCATAAAAAGGAATGAAATTGGGTCATTTGTAGAGATGTGGATGGACCTAGAGACTGTCATAGAGCTTGAAGTAAGTCAGAAAGAGAAAAATGAGCATCGTATATTAATGCATATATGTGGAATCTAGAAAAATGGTACAGATGAACCGGTTTGCAAGGCAGAAATAGAGACACAGATGTAGAGAACAAACCTATGGACACCAAGGGGGCAAGCGGGGGAGTGGTGGTGGTGGGATGAATTGGGAGATTGGGATTGACATATATACACTAACATGTATAAAATAGATAACTAACAAGAACCTGCTGTTTAAAAAATAAAATTAAGGGGCTTGCCTGGTGGCGCAGTGGTTGAGAATCCACCTGCCGATGCAGGGGACACGGGTTCGTGCCCCGGTCTGGGAGGATCCCACATGCCGTGGAGTGGCTGGGCCCATGGGCCATGGCCGCCGGGCCTGCACGTCCAGAGCCTGTGCTCCGTGATGGGAGAGGCCACAACAGTGAGAGGCCTGTGTACCGCAAAAATAAATAAATAAAAATAAATAAATAAATAAATAAAATTAAGAAAAATTGGACATAGGGAAGACCAGTCATATCTGATCACATGACAAGCTACTAAATTATTCAATTTCATTCCTAAATTTACATTCTTGTTGCATTTTACTGTCAGTATAGGGTTTTAAAAACTTCCTGTTTTAAGGCGCCTATATAATCAGAAGTAAAGTACCTTTATAATCACTCACAAGAATTTTCTGATTTCTCTATGCTGTTTTCCTAGGTATCCAAACATTATAAAAGGTCTGCTTGTTATGTTGAAATAAAGTATTCAACTCATACAGAACACATTCAGATTTAAAAATATTAAAGTGGAAAAAGTTTAGCTGAAACAATTATATATAAGCATAAAATGTTCAAATTTAATGGAAATATTAACCAATATCTGTTACTATGAATATGAGAATCACAGTATAAGTGAAAATACTTTAG
Organism: Delphinapterus leucas; assembly: GCF_059928025.1. NCBI lineage: Eukaryota > Metazoa > Chordata > Mammalia > Artiodactyla > Monodontidae > Delphinapterus > Delphinapterus leucas. The sequence continues at coordinate 76,514,107 of NC_143131.1, read as the reverse complement.
TTTTAATTGCATAGTTTTAGAAAACTATGGTGGTTTTACTTTGGCTTGCAATTTGTCTCTGCATCCTAGACTTTGTGATGACTGTGAAAACATTATTTATGAAAGGTTTATTCAAATATAATTTGGTGCTTATTGCTTTTATCAAATATTGGAGTCTAATGAAATAAAATGCAAGGTACTTGTGCTTCTGAGTCATTTCTGAGAATCATTTATTACACCTCCTTTTCTGTACACAACTACAATACAGTTGTAACAGCAGGCAAAACAATATGTTATGTTGTTTCTATTCATTTTAAGCTGTCCTGCTACATATCTGTAGTAGAATTTGGACACTTGCAAGGGAACAGCTAATATACATATGGATTTAGGCAATTATCTGATTCCTTTTTCTAGCTCTGAAGCCATATATATTCATAATTAATATTCTGACATAGTTTTATGAAGTGGACCAAGAATTGGAGTATTCTATGGCAGACCAAGCACCAGGAAATCAGAGACAACTTTCTCTCCCTCCCTCTCCCTCCCTCCCTCCCTCTCCCTCTCCACCCCCGCCCCCACCGTGTGTCTCTCTCTCTGTCTCTCTCCCTGTGTCTCTCTCTCTCTGTCTCTCTCTGTCTCTGTCTCTGTCTGTCTGTCTGTCTCTCTCTCTCATACACTCACCTCACAGGGGAAAGAATGAGAGGAGTTCAGCCTTTGATGAGCTTATCTAAAATTTTGCCACCATAAGTTATTTTAATTTGAACCTATGTGTAAGTTTTGTGCTTTCTGCTTTAGTATTATTTTGATTTGTGTGTGTGGGACACCATAATTTTTCAGTTCTTAGGGTCTCTAGAGGTCTTAATCTGAACTTGAATGGACCAGTGGATTTACCATCAGCAAATGCTACTTATACATTTTCTTGCCAGCCATAAATTAATATTTATTGAGTACAGTCTGGGTGCTGGGAGTGGGGAGAGGTGGATTAGGAAAATCCTGGGTACCAGGAAGTTTACAGTGAAGCTGGGGTGAAAGAAAGCAGGAAAATAGTGGAGATTCATTTATAGGGCTAGATATCAACAAATGTAGATTGATCTAGTGCACATTAAGTGCAGAAGTGTTCCAGAGTTGCCATTGAGGTGTGAGAACAGCCTCAGGAGGGACGACTGTAGAGACTTCTTATAGGAGACAAGTTCCTACTTGGATTTTGGAGGTTTAAAGATTCTATTAAAATGTAGTAAATTTGGCTTAACTTTGAAACAAGACTTCAGTGTGTCTAAACTCACTTTATATTGATTTCAATGGTAACATTTTCTTTAGAAGTGATATAATTTGAAGTTTGGAATTGTGTGTTTGTAATGTGCTTTTCATTTTTTTCACTTAAAAATTGTTTCCTTGGGAGAAAAAAATCTTGTTTACCACAACTACCCCTGTTAAATGTAGAAGGAAAAACGTGAGGGAATTAAAAAGATTAGCGTAACATCATTTTTAAAAACTCTTATTTTTCCTTAACTCTTTCCCCAGTAGTCTTGCCTGAGTATATGTATAAATGTTGACTCCATATTGATGCCCAGCAAAATTATGCAGAAATTCCTAAGTCCTGTATCACCAGATATAGTCACTGTATACTCTGGAGGCGGGGGGGACTTTTACTCGCCATCATGGGGTCCCTGAATACTGATGCAACTGTGTAATTACTAGCTGCAGGCCTGGCTCTCAGTTAAATTGTGAAGTTTTTAAGCTATTATCCCTTTCTTTACTTCCACACTATTCTTCTTACCTTTTTTCCCCCACTCTCCTCAGATGTTAACGATAAAGGCTTGAGGTTACTCCATCCCAGGTCATTTGCTTTTCTAAGAGGAGACTCTGGGGTTTGATGTGTGTGAGGTGTATGGCAAGCACTGTGCTAGGTTCTTTACATATGTTACTGCAAAAGACTGGTGCAGAGAAACATATTAAGTAAGTTGTTAGGATCACACAAATAGCTAGGTTTTGAGTCCTAGTGTTTCAGACTCCAAAGCCTGTGCTCTTTGCACTACAGCAAAACATTTTAGGACCTAGGATAATCTATGCTGGAAGTTCAGGCTTTGTGCCAGTTCCACAGGAAAAATGCTTTTGACTGGGAGCATTGCCCTAGTGCCCTTCAAATTAGATGAGGTGGATCTAATTAGTCCTCCTAACTCATAAGGTCAGTTTTGTATAGTTGCATCTTAAGTCTTTAAATGTAGTCTTATTTGAGGAAGACTTTAATCTTTGTTTTGATTTTTTTCAATTAAATTCAATTTAGTGAATATTTATTGAATGCCTATTCTTTGCCAGGTACTATGCTGATGGTACAAAGACAGTTTAGTTAGGGAGACATTATAAGTAACTATAATACAATTCACTGAATGCTATAATAGATGCATATACAAGGGATCATGGAAACATACGAAGGTATAATTAATTTGAGGGAAGATGTCAGGGAATGTTGTATTTGAGCAGAACCTTGAAGGACAAGAAGTAAGAATTTGCCAGAAGGACAGAAGGAGGTTGATAATTCATTTCAGGTGATGGGAATAGCATGAGCACATGCGTGAATATGTCTGGCATGTTTGGAATGTGGTAAGAGTGGTAGATTGTAAAAATGGTCACAAGTTCTTCCCTTTCCTGCATCCAACTCCTGGAAATGTGATACTGAAAATCCTTCCATTAAGAAGTGGAGTCTGTTTCCCCATCACTGAATTTGGGTTGATCATGTGACTGACTTTGGCCAATGGACATTAGTAAATATGAAACCAGCAGAGACTTGAGAAGTGCTTGTGCAGTGGGGCTTCTGTACTTGGAACCCTGAGATCATACTGTGAATGAGCCCAGGTTATCCTGCTGGAGGATAAGTAGCCACCTGTAGGAGAGCAGAGGCTCTGACTGATAGTCTGCTAAGCACTAGACCTGTGAGTGAGATCATCTTGGATTATTTAGCTACCAGCTAATCCACCACTGACCATGGACACAGGGAGAGTCCTGGGGAAATCTGTTGTCAGCCTGGACAGGATGACCCACCTGAGTTGCACAATTATGAACTAAATAAAATGTTTTACCCATTAGGTTTGAGGTGTTTTGTATCAGCTAAGCTAATCCACAAAAGGTCTGAGTAAAGTGCAAGGAATGTAGGAAGAAGAAGTAGCTGAAGATGATGTGTAACGTTTACAATATCACGTTAAGAAGTTTGGACCTATTTTGTAGGACTAAGCTTCCCAATACTTCACTGACTCATGTACCACTTTTATCTTTTAAAAAATGTCTGGGGCTTCCCTGGTGGCGCAGTGGTTAAGAATCCGCCTGCCAATGCAGGGGACACGGGTTCGAGCCCTGTTCTGGGAAGATCCCACATGCTGCGGAGCAACTAAGCCCGTGCACCACAACTACTGAGCCTGTACTCTAGAGCCCACGAGCCACAACTACTGAGCCCACGTGCCACAACTACTGAAGCCTACGTGCCTACAGACCTTGCTCCGCAACAAGAGAAGCCACTGCAATGACAAATTCGCGCACAACAATGAAGAGTAGCCCCGCTCACCACAACTAGAGAAAGCCACGTACAGCAACAAAGAACCAAAGCAGCCAAAAGTAAATAAATAAAATAAACAAATTTTTAAAAATGCCTGCATACTCGGAGTTAGATTTTTATTTAAATTGTCCAATTTTTATACAACAATTTACTTTAAATGCAAACTTAATATTAACTTAAAATCCCAATTCGATGTGTTAATTCTTTTTTAAACCTATTAAAAATATAAATATATAAAAAGTTGGTCTATTTGGTATCAAAAATCATCTTGTATATTTTGAGTGCTGCATTCTAGGATTTCCTGCTATAATCAGTAGGACTCAGGACCATGAGGAGAATAATTTGGAGTGGAGAGGCTGCTGGTAGGGAGGACTGAGGAGGCTGCTGCAGAGGCCCAGATGGGGTCTGGCACATGGTTGACAAACTAAGATGTATCCTTGAGGAAGAAGAGGAAGTGTCTGGAAACAGATTTGTTGTATGTGGGGTGGGAATGGGGGATGTGAAATATCCACTGAGTGGATGCTAGTAAGAAAGGGAAGAGAAGAAAAAAAATAAAGGTAATAGATCTGATGTTGCACTTACTGAGTGTGAGTTAATAGGTCATTTGAAAACAGAGGCCCACCAGGCATTTGCACATGTAAAATGTTTTTTTGAGCCATGTGGCTTGTGGGATCTTAGTTTCCCCACCAGGGATTGAACCTGGGCCACTGCAGTGAAAGTGCTGAGTTCTAACCACTGGACCTCCAGGGAATTCCCTTAAAATGTTATTTTTTGAAATCAACATATAGGTGATAATATCATCAAGAGGAAGTGTTTAGTCCAGAGATCTTCAGCTTATTCTTGTGTGTTTTTTTCATCCCCAAACTTTTATGGGATATGATTTACTCCAGATAGAAATAGTGAGTGATTCACATAGGTAATGATTCTCAAACGGGGGTGGAAAGTACCTGTATAGTTTTAAAAAATGTCCCCCATACAATTTTGATATACTACCCTTCACTCCTTCTTGATTTAGTGGGAGATGAGGACAGGGCTGTGGAAAAGGAATTAGTGAAAAGGGACAGAGCGGGCTAAGTAGACTCCTCTAAGAGGGAGAGAACTTTTACATATGTGAAGGAACTTTAAGATGAAGGGACAAGCCATGGTACTAAATTCTGCAGAGAAATCCAGTAGTTTGAAGATTATTCTTTAAGCAAAACTGGTTTATCACAGTATATAATACTTGGCATATAATAGGAGCACAGTAAATGTTTGGGTAAATGATTTATGTAGAACTGTTTTGTGTTTGAAACACTTCACAAGGCTTAAATATTCAAGTCAGACAGGATATGTAATTGTACTGCTTTGGGCTCCAAAATCAATGTGGGTTTTAAACATTTTGTTTCTCTGTGCATGATCAGTAACTTAGATATATGCCCACTAGGGCACCATAGTCCTGATCTCAGTGCAAAACAATGTTTGAGGCTGTTTTCAAGAAATACTGTCAGTCAGCATCCTTGTTACGGCCACTCCACGCTTAGGCCTCCTAACCTTTACCACCTATGGCTCCCAGGAGTAAATTGTTTGTCTTACGATGGTTTGGGTTGATGGAGTGAATATACTTGACTGGCAGAACAGGAACGTCATTGGCCTGTCTGGCTCTCAGGTAATTTTTACATTCATAATAGCAGCTTCTTTTATCACTGTGATTATTCTTAAAATGACATAAATTTCTACCAGATCAGGACAGCAGTTTCCTCAGACCATGATTTGGTGCCGATGCGGGATACTCAGAGCACACTCAGCAGTACACGCTGGTTTGACATCTGGCATCCATGACTCCTGTGAGATTGGCTTCCCTCTAGATGTGCCCTGAAAGCATCCCTGCTGTGCCCCTTCTGTCCAAGTGTAAACGCATCACAGGAAACGAACAAGTAAAGATTCAAGTTTTATGGAGGGAATCGAGAACCCCTCACCCAGCTGGAAACCCGGGTTTTAGTGTCCAGGAAATTTGACCAGCCGTTTGGATAGAGGTTGTTGTCTGTGGCACCTTAGTCCCCTTCTCCTTCTAAGCTTCCCACATGCTGTCCATAGCCTCTATTCTAAGTCATCCAGCTGAGGAAAATTGCTTCAGGACCTTTAAAATGTGAAATAACGGTTGTCTTTTACTGTGGATTCATTAGTGCAGCTGGATTTAGTTATTTACAGTTGTAAATTTGGCACTGTTTTTACTGAGGTAGGGGACTCTTTAAAATAATTGAAGCAGTCTAAAGCTAAAACTATAAATAATTATTCATTTCCACTTGTTTTAATATGGAGATAAAAAATATTAAAATGATTAAAGAAAATAGGTATATAACAAGGGAGTTAAGACACCGAGGTAAAAGTAAGAGGAAGAAGCCTTTTCACATTTCCCTTGCGACTGTCTTCCCAATTCCATTTTCGCTCCAGTCTAATGAATGTATTTTAAATAAAATTCACATACTTTCTTTGCTCTCTGTCTTCCTACTACTACAAATATCAGCTCAGCCCCTCTTTCAGATCCACTTCAAGGAAATGCAGACTTGAAAAACTCTCCCCCATGGTTTTGTCTGAACTAGCTGCCGTTCTGCAGCACACTGGATCCAGTTGCTGGAGTGGGGGAACCCGAGAGGTGAGTGAGCGAACGAGCGAGCAAGAGCGGCCACTTAGCTGAGTGAGTCAGGCGGGCCTGTGTGGAAGGATGTAGGTGAGCCAGAGACTAATGGGAAAAATAGGGGGTCTTCACGAATTTTGATGTGGGGAAATCTGAAAGGTTCTTCTGCATGCCAGGGTATTTGAATATTTGGGAAACAGCTGGCTGGGCTTTGGGAGAGTGCCTCCTGATTCGCCTCGTCAGATGTTCAAAGATAAAATGAGGCAGCCAGCACGCCAGCACATAGCTCATATAGCCTTGCAGTCAGTTTTGAATTTAGATTTGAATTGTGATATCAATGTCATGGTGGCACATGCTTTGAGAAGGTACTTACAGAGAATAATTGAAAGATTCAGTGTGAAGCTTCTGAAAGTTGTAATTTAAAGTTCCAGAAGCCTCCATATTACTCTCACCATTAAAATTTAAAATGACAGCAGCCCAATTATGTATGGTTATTTTCTTAAATAAAATCATATTTCTACCCCAAGTGAAAGATTCATTGCTGCCCATTAATCTCTGTCAGGAGAACCAATCTCAACTGCGTCCAGTGTTAGTAGCTAAGATGGCTCGCTTTATCCTGGAGACAATGAAGCGACTGGGGGAAGCCGAGCTCTGGAAGTCCTCCGGAGGAGCTGGACTTGCAGCAGGCTGATTTGCATGATAATCACCATTATGGATCCTCTCTGGTGCCAGCCTCCACACTTAACCAGTGCCGTATAACTTTAGTAGTAGCCGAGAAGCCCAAGTAAGGGCTGTAGCACACATTTTACAAAACCTGAATGATGTCAAAAACTGCTAGTTAAGAGAGGGCAGCTGGTTGTAAAATTAAACCACACTGAGGCATGGAGACTAGGAATGTAACTTAAAAACCTGATGAAGGATATAACTTTGGGGATTGTTGAAAGATATAAAGCTTTTACATCTTTTTTTAAACTCACAGAAAACTGTTTACCAGAAGAATCTGTTTACCAGAAGGACTTTTGTGGCCACTGAAACCATGGCATGAAAATAGATCAGTGAAAACAGAAACTTTTTCCAGTGCAGAAATTTTAGTCTCTATCAGTTAAAAATATGGAGCCAGACTTTTAGACTATGAATCTTTCCACCAGTTTCTTTGGTCTGTTTCATTTTACTTTATACTGCGCTGTGATTTGGGGAATATAGTGTAATGGTAGCCAGAATTGCAGTGAAAAATTGCATGGGGCTGGTCAAGCTTAAACCATTGTTATTCATCAAAACCTTTATTCCCTAGTGTTCCCTGGGACAAAGGAGCACGTGAATCAGTAATATTATGATGCATGATGTTGAATGATATAGAGTATATATACATCAATGTAATCTAAGCAGTGTCTTGTAAATAATAGATCACATAATTTCTCAGAGGTTTCATAGTATGATAAAACATTTACAGGTAGGTCTTGGTTCTTCTGAGTTTTGTCATGACTTTAGTATAGCCAGTCCTGTGGCAGTTTGCAAGTTTAATTTTGTTGTCTGGCTGTAGCCCTAGTATCTATCTACCTTTTTATAAAGCTGATCCTGTGATATGAACTCAATTTTTTCCTTCAACTGTGCGTCAAATCACTGTGGCTTTTCCTCTTTCTTCCCTTTTATTTATGTCTCAGTAAGAGGCATCCAACTTCACTTGTGTCCATGATTCCACCACTGTGCTTAGATTCTTGCTGTAAATTATTTTGAGTCTTCTACTTTCCACGTTTGACATTTTGTTGGCTTCGTCCTTAAAAAAAAAAACAACCCATTCCTAAATTCCCTACTCTGTTTCCCTTCTTTCAGTTCTTCCTGACTTGTCTACTTTCTCGCTTCTGGCTTCTCACCATTTACTCTTTAACCTATTGCAAGGTAGATTGAGCCACCACCACTACTACTTTCTCAGACAAAGATTATACTTCTTAACAGACCACTTTTCTCACTCTGCTCTAGAAGGAGAGCAACTTACCTAATGGGTAAATTTGGAGTAAGTAAGTGAGCCAGCTCAGCTTACTGCCACCCTCCTTCTAGCTGTAGAAGGGCCTGCTTACTGAGAGCCACATTCTTCCTGAGGCTGGGAGCCCACCCCAGCCCAGCACTGGCTTGGCTTGTGGAGCTGGCCTGATTCTGTAGTTTAGACAGCTAGGCTTGTTTTGGCTTTCACACTAAGCTACTTCCTTCACCCTGGTCTCAATCAGTAAGTAATAAAGGTTATATTCTAGCCTCTCATCTGTTTTATTTTTGTATTACTTCTAAACTTGTTTGGAATGCAGGAGAGGAAGGGTGTCTCAATGTTGGGGAATTGCTTAGAAATCTAAATAAATACAACAATGTGTACAAGTAAAAAGTTAAAGTCCTCCTTTCCCGATCTCACTTTCCAGAGGCTTGGTTCCTCTGTCTCTCTTTCTCTCCCCACTTTGTAAGGATGTAGCAAAAAGGTGGCTGTCTATAAGCCAGGAAGCAGGCCCTCACCAAGAACCAAATCTACTAGTACTTTGATCTTGGACTTCCCAGCCTCCAAAACTATGAGAAATAAATGTTGTTTCAGTCACCCAGTTCATGGTATTTCTTATTGCAGCCCAAGCTGACTTATTCTTCCTGATTTTTCTATGCATGTGTAAATGTGTATATATATAAGTATATAATAGAAATATTTCTACCTGAATGTCACATAACAGAAATATACATAGCTATATATTTATACTTACAGCTCTCTAAAACAGATCTTTTTGTTTCATATATCTCCATATTCTCCATATATATATTTATTTATATACATACACAGTTGTATTTTCCCCCCAAATGGTAACACACTATATGTTTTGTTCTGCGTTTTCCTTTTTTCACTGAACTCCTTTTCCTGTCAAAAGAGACTGTGGACTTAAAAAATTGTTCACAACCTAAAAGTTGAGAGTTATGTTTTATTCAGTGGGAATTTTTAGGACTTCAAGCCCGGGAGGCAGCATTTCCAGTAACCCTGAGAGAACTGCTCCGAGGAGGCAATGGGGGAGCCAGGTTACACAGAAGTTTTGTAACAAAGGGCAGGTAGTCAGGAACATCAAAAGATTATTGTAAATTAAAGAAAAGCAGATATCCCAAGTTAAGGAATTTAGCGCTTTTCTTTGTATGGGAAGATGCAAGAGTCTGGGCTCACTGAAATCATTCCTTTGATATGCACCTCAGCTCTCTGGGGACTGTATCCTGTGTTTTCACATCCTGAGTTTCCTCAGGGCCCACGGTAGGCAGTGGCTACAGTCTGATGGCTGCTAGATGGCAGGTATTCTTTTCTTCCTGAGTTTCCTCAGGGCTCACGGGCTCATGTTGGAGGACTGCAATCGCTGATGAGTGTGACATCCTTTGTTTACTGATATGGCAGGAAATATTCCTTTTCTCAAGACATATCTTATTATTTTTAATGGCTGCATGGTGTTCTTTGGTTTGGATGGTCCTTAATAAACCATTCTTCAACTGCTGGCCATTTAGATCATTTCACATTTTTGCGATTAAAAGCAATGTTGTAGTGAACATGGTAGTGTTTTTATTTTTATAAACTTGTACTAGTATTTCTGTAGGAAAGATTTCTAGAAGTGGACTTGCTGGGTATCTCTTAAGATTTAATTGATTAATAACAATCAGAGACTCAGGTTGGGAAGGATTCTGAGAGAATTCAGAGTTTATCCCATGCTCACAGGGAAGGATGTTTTCTTCTCACTCTGACTTTGAAAAATTCAGAGAATGAGACTCCATGTTCTTTTTCAGGAATACCTCACAATGACTTGAAATCAACTGTAAAAGAAACAGTAATAGTTATGATGCTGTGGCTGAGTGAGTTGGAAGTGAAAGTGAAAGACAGAATCCTAAAGTAATATACACTTCGGTGAGCCTGGTTTGCACGCCAGTCAAGCAACACAAGATGCAGGATTATCAGAGTTATGGCAGTTTCAGATAGTTGGATCAATTAACATTCTTATAGTAGGGAAGTTAGTACCTTGTACTTCATGTAGAGTAGCAATGGGAGGTTAGTTCACTCTGGGTGTCCGAGACTGCAAACCTATCCCTTAAGATGGCCCTCAGCTAACGGGCCCCGACTTTAAGCCTTGGCTCTATCACTAGGAAGCAGGTGACCTGTTGAGAGTCTAGCCAGACTACACATGATCTTAAATCTGATTCCACCACCTACCCCACAGTGCATCATACCTGAACACATAGTTGGGCTGCCCTTCACCTGGATTGTTTCGCTTGTGTCCCAAGGCTATTTCCCTTGCAGAGAGGCACGTGGCAGCTCATTTACAAGCTGACCTAAAGAAAAGAAAAAAAACACGATGTAACGTGACAGAGCTGTGGGTTCCTGACTGTTTCAGGTAGCCCCCTCCAAAGCAGGTACGATTTGTTTAAAATCTTTGCAACACCGTGATGACCTCTGTGGCAAAACCCTGTGTATTATGGACTTGTCTCTCAGAGCGGACATGTTCTTGACTGTTACAACTTATACATTTTTCCCACTTGGGGTGCACATGGAAGCATGTCTTCATTAGAAACAACTGCAGCATGAGTAGTAAAGACGACCATGTTAAACAGCTAGGAATTTTCACCTAATTGCACATTTATACAACTCTGCAAAAAGGATGAGGCAGCCTGGCTATGTCAGATCATTTCACCGCTCACCAAAGAGATTTGAAATGGACTTTTAATTATTATTGCTGATTTGCTATGGCTGTATTCCTTAATATGAACATCTGATTAGGATTAATTTTCTTTAATTGATGAATAGAGCACTTACACTTGTAGGGTTGCACTTGTTGTTACATATTGGCATATGTACTGTATTGTGGTGTTGGCATATGCTATGTATCATGACTTTTTTCTAGAGTGCTAATTACAGGCACTTCTTATCTGTTTTAGTTTTGAGGTCATTGTTCTTCCTTCCTTCACCTTTGTGTGGCTTTTTAGATTTGTTAATGGAGATAGAGCAGGGCTAAGTGACTATTAAACTCTCTTCTATATACAGTAAAACCCATTAACATGGACCTCACTAAATTTGGAATTTATGATAATGAGGGCAGGGCCTGGGTTAAAGTTTACTTTTGCATTGTCTCTGAACTAAAGCTTTGCTGAGCTAATAAATAGTATACATATAATCACAGGGGAATGGCACTCTTACTTTTAAAAGCAGCCTTTTCCAGCACTCTAGAGAAAGGCCTTGCTGGAGAGGTAATAAGTTAGTGTGGAGATGGCAGAGTGCAAAGACTGTGCCACATACTAGTTTTGTGACCTTAGACAAATTTTACTTAGCTTCTCTGAGTATCTTTTCGCTCATCTATAAAATGCAGACATTTATCTAATTTATGGGGTTGCTGTGAGGGTTAGATTTAATACAAAGTGCCTGGTATGTACTTCATAAATGGCAGATAATTATTACCAAGCTAAAATAATTGGTCAGCTAATTTCAAATACTTCTTATTTTTTTAAGTAAGGCAGGGTTCCTCGGCACTTCAGAGTTTTGTTAATCTGAGATATTGCTTTATTATTATAATTGATTAAAGGAAAACCCCAGCAGTTTGGTGTGGTGGTAAAGAACATGAACTGTGGAGTCAGACAAACTAAGGTTTGAAAGTAGTTCTATCACTCATTAGCTATGTGGCCTTAGGCAAGTTGCTTAATATCTCTCAGGTTTTGTTTTCTAATTTGTAAAAATGGGGTGGTAATACCTGCTCCAGGACTTTTGTAAAAGGATTCAATGAGATAATGCTTGTAAAGTGTTCAGCCCAGTGATTTTCATGTTGTAAACTCTCAAACATCAGCTGTTGCTATTATCATGATCTTTTTTTTTTGGCATACTCGGGCCTCTCGCTGTCGTGTCCTCTTCCATTGCAGAGCACAGGCTCCAGACGTACAGGCTCAGCGACCATGGCTCACGGGCCCAGCCGCTCCGCGGCATGTGGGATCTTCCCGGACTGGGGCACGAACCCGCGTCCCCTGCATCGGCAGGCGGACTTCCAACCACTGCACCACCAGGGAAGCCCTATGGTGATCTTTTTGACAATAGTCCATAGTGTAGACTTTTCATTAATTCAGACTTGTCTTTTTCAGTTCACCTAATTAATGAATTTCATTTGAGATATAATCTCCATTCTAGATGAAAATTTTAAGTATGTAAGTAAGAAAATTATAGAGAAGCAAAATGGCTAAATACATAGGGTGAAAGAGGAAAAAATAATATTTTAAAAGTGGAAGCACAAGGTCTCAAGGTAGATTTAAATTACTGAATAGTCACTTTTGTGCATAATCTTTATGTTCTTTGTCAAAGGTCTTTATATTAGCCAGAAAGAAATAGAACTTTATATATACGTAGTAGAAAGTGTGGACTGGTGATCTGCTCAGATCATTCATTGGCGAGAGAAGCAGTAAGTCCCTGTTCAACTTTATTTCCATCTTCTTGCTTTCCCCTTATGTTTCATAGGCTGTATGCACTATAATGTCCTGAATGGAGACTATAATCTGTCCTCCCCTTAATGACAGGCTTACGTAGGTTGTCAGAATCCATCACCTCAACAGATCAGACTGAATTACTTCGATGACTGGCAAATGGTACCACTTGTGGTGAAATCCAAGCAGCCAGGGGTGCGTGTGTGTGTGTGTGTGTGTGTGTGTGTGTGTGTATTAAATGCTCGTCAATAGGAGAAATGTATTTTACTGAAAACTCTCATCCATGCTATTTTTGTAGAAGCAGGAAGTGTTCTTCCTTGGGAAAAATATAAGAATTATTTTTTGGAGATTCTGACCTATTACAGTACAAATTCAAAACCATAAATGAGTAATCAGGTTTTTTTTGTGTGCATCATATGCATGCGCAGTGGAACTTTGTAATAAAAACTAGAGGGGACAGAACCAATAATACTCTTGGGGCTATATGGCTTGACTTTCCAGGGCTGACCAATTTAAGCAGGTAATTGTAGAAAAGTAAAGTCAGTTTATTAAGTTGACAACCAATGGTTTAGCATATACAAATTTTCATAATACTAAATTCACAAGTCAGAAAAAAACCTTTTGTCAGACCATGTTTTCTAAGTTTGGGTCAGAAAATGTGATCACTGTAACGTACACCATGTTGATTAGTTGTATTATTTCAGATTTTTACTGGAAGTATCTGATGGTTAGTTGTTAAGGTATGGCATTATTTGTCTAGATTTAGCATAACAGCAGGAACAGCAGTAATAACTAATTTTTATTGAATGCTTACTGTATGCAAACAGTGCTAGAAGTGGGGGATATAATGGGAAGGAAAAAAAAAAAAGACACACCCTCATGTTAGAAACAAGTTCATAATTTGCCCAAGGGTGGATAGCTAGTAAGTGGCAGAGATAGAATTATAGTGCTGTATTTGTTATAGCAGCCTAACCTATACCGAAATATAGTAGCTTAAACAAGCTAGAATGAGCTCCCTGACAGTGGAGGTGCTGTATCAGCCACATCAGCTTTGGACTGCTTATGCGTAGACTGCTGAGTAAGGAAGAAATAAACTTCTGTCTTACTATTCTGCTATCCCTGTTTGTTAGCTTCATTCATATGTCTGAAGATTTATAAGCATCGTCTTTAAAGGCATTCCTTAGATGTTGCACCCCTAACTTCTGCTCACACCCTACTAGCCATACCTAGCTGCCAAGAAGACTTGAAAATATAATTTTTATGGTCATATACCTTTCAACATTCAGGAGTTCTATTAATAAAGGAAAAAGGGGAGAATGGGTATTAGGGGACAATTGGCAGTCTCTGTATCATATGCCAGTTAAGAGCATTGTTTCAGACTTGGACAAGTGACAAATGATCTCATGACTTTGGAATACGCCTGCATCCATTTTCCATTTCTTTCCAAGTAGTATATATCAAGGTTATGTATATATGCACATATATAGTGTGTGTATGTGATATGTTTAAATATTCAAAATACATGAGATATGAATATTACATGATTCTACAGTGGACTTTGGTCATCTGTAAGTGCTAATTCAAAATTTCACAATAGAAGAAGCCCGCTTGCTTTAATCTTTGGCAGAAAGCCTTGTAAAACCCCCAGGATCTGTCTTGCTTGCATCCTCACTCTCAAAAAGATCTCAGACTCAGAGATCTTTGTTGTAAGACCTGTGTTTGTAGAGAAATGGATTTATAGAAAAAAAAATTACTTGAAGCTTTTGAGTCAGGCAGGTATTTAATACATAAATCATAAAAAACTCTGACCCAGAACTTCAAAATTTCCTAAAATTCTTGGTCTATTAGACATTTACTATAGAAAAATAAATTAACAAGTATTTATTCAGCATATACTTAGGTTAGTACTTATGTTGAGATGGACCCACAGAATTTTATCCAGGTATCCCCTGGGGCTACAAGCGGTGGGAGGAGATAAACATAGGTTAGACCTCAAGTACATACACATATATTCTTATTTATTACCTGGGTGCTGCCCTACCCCCTCACCTCTCCCTCAAACCTAGCGCAGTTTCTGATGAGCTCAGCTACCATTATGGAGCTGCTTGGAAATACTGTGTCTTGCACACAGATAAGCCTCCTTGGTCCCTTACTCCTGGGTCCAGCTCTTTAGATCATATTTCACTAGTGGCTAGATGAGGCAGAAGAAAAAAAGAAAGGAAAGGTTTAAGTTAGAGCTGGTCTAATTATTCCACCCTAGGCTTTATCTGGGTTGGGGGTAGATGGTAGTTGAGGAGCATGTCTGAAGTGGGAGGTAGTTCCAGACCTCTTTTGCCTCATTGGCCACATGGAAATAGAGAGAAGCAGTCCAAAGAGAGTGAGAACCCCAAGAGACAACTCCAAAGAAAACACAGAAGCCTACAGGTTAAAACTTTAAATTTTCCTCTCAATACACCAAAAGCTCCACCTCCTTTTAAGAAGTTTAGTTGAATCCAGTAACTTGATTCAGTTACCTGGTCTCTTTTCCTCCATGGCTGTGGGGCTGGGGAATGGAGTAAGGGTAGAAGTGGAGCTTTGCCTTCCTGTTAGAGGTCAACATCAAGTACTTTGGAGGCACCATAACAACTACAAGACATGGCCTTTTTTCCAGTTCTCAAAGACTAACAGTCTGTCTGGGGAGCTAATGTATATGAAACATTTAGTGAAAACCAAGCACTTAAACAGTGTGATATTGATTATTCCAGAGGAATCCAGATAAGGGAAAGGTAAAGTGGATTTGTTTCTTGGGGAAGACTTCTTAGATCATGTCATGAGTGAGATGCCAAAGGATGAAAGGAGCTAATTAAGAAGGAAGAAAAGAGGGGGTGAACAAAGATTCAGAATGAGCTTAGAGGTCAGTAGAGTTGTATGCCTGAAGCAGAGACTTCATGTTGGAGACTAGGAAATGAAGTGGAAAACTTCAGAAATCAGGCTGTGGTTAGGCTACAGGTAATCATGTAAGGTTTTGTTTTGTTTTGTTTTTTTAAACTAAGTTAGTATTAACCTCGTTATTTTTTTATGCAATGAAGTGAGTATAAATTAATAAATGACTGATTAATTGAATTAATGAATAAAAAGATAGGTGTTATAAAAACATTATAGTGTTAGTACTTGTCTAGGCTGAGAAAAGAGGGCTCCTATGCAGGACCTCAGCAGCATAGATTGCCAGGAAACAGCAGGAAGTGAAGACTAGGTGTATCAGGGTCTGGGAGCCTGGCTGCACTAGGGTTAGCCAGCAGTCAGTCCTCAGAGACCAGGAGGATGTGATGATCTTGGGATTGGTTCAGGGAAGCTGTTGGATCTGAGGAAATGCAATTCAGCAGGAGATTTGCGCAACTAGAATGTAGACAGCCGGTGAGATTCGGAGTCAGGAATGGTGGTATGGCAGTGGACAATCTATTCACAGCCTGATCCCAGCCAGTGGCTGGAGTCCTGAAATAGAATCTGGGGAAAAGCTGTATCAGGGTCCTCATCAAGAATATTTGGGTTCTGGGCAAGGCACAAAGCCTTGTCGGAAGTGGGAAAGCTAGTCAGCGCAGAAGCAGGTGTTTTGTTTTTTGTTTTTTTAAACATCTTTATTGGAGTATGTTTGCTTTACAATGGTGTGTTAGTTTCTGCTTTATAACAAAGTGAATCAGCTATACATATACATACATCCTCATATCTCCTCCCTCTTCCCTCCCACCCTCCCTATCCCACCCCTTTAGGTGACAGAAGCAGTTTTGAAGATTGGGCCAGCATGTCTGGGGTTGGTAGGGAAACAAAGGGGAAAATGATGATGAAGCAGTTTAGAGTAAACTCTGCAATTCAGTGCATTGTGGCCAAAAAGGGGCTGAGTTTGCTTCTCTTTTGCCTGCTTGATGATGCGCTGAAGGTCACAGCTACACTAAACCTCTTAAATGGAGATTTCAGGGGTCCTAGCTCAGAGGGATCTTGGAATGAATGGCTAAAGTGGAGGCCCAGTGGAAGTAGCATCACTTGGAAGGAGTTGAGACTGCAGTAGAGGAGACCTTGGCATAGCTGGGAGGCTGTCATAGTCCAGGCTGAGGAGAATAAGGCCTGACAAAGCAGGGAACTTTTAGTAGCAATTCAGAAGAAAAGGGGTCTGCAAAAGACATTTCACATTAAGAAGTAAAAACCTTCAGTGACAAGTTTGATGTAATGGATAGAGAAGGAAGAACCTAAAATGACTCTAGGTGGATTTTAAATGCTCGTGTAGTATGACATTTTTGCTCATAAGCTGAAAGGTGTTTTAAACATATATGCAATTACTTTTGACCAATTTTTAGAAACCCAAATAAATAAAATAAATTAGTTAATAAATTGTGTTAAGGCTAATCTTACTTGAGTATTGGTTTGCTTTATATCCCACTTCAGTGGGACGTCTCAGAGAGACAGTAGCCCATGAGCATGTAAACGAGTAAAAATGTTTCTTGCAAAGATGTCTTTCTTTCCTGGTCTAAGATTGTGTTACTAATATACATGTGCATGGGTATGACTGAAAAGCCTAAGGTGGGACCCACCTGGATCCTTCCAGGCTCCTCTCATGTGGCATTTGCCATGGAGCTGATTTTGAAGTGTTCATGCATTCTTCTTTTACCCACCTGGTTCGTTCAGAGCCTTTGCTGGAGAAAGTGTGCTCCTGCCTGCCCAAATTGCTTCACAGTGGGCTTCTCTATCTGCAGCTCTTGTTTCCCAGCCAGACACTTTGGTGCTACCTGATGAGACGTAAGCAGGAACTTTGCTGTTCATGAAGGTATAGGGCTCAGAATCTCATGAGGGGTTTTATTCCTGTTTATCAAGGCAAGGGAAAACACACAGAATCTCTACCTGGGTAGGGAAGGAACCTTTGTTTTCAAAATGCACAGATATGTGGTATTTCTGATTTTATTAGGCTTGGATTTGTGCCTGGGGGTGGCATGGATTTCAAAGTCATTATTTAAGGTAAAGAAAGAAAACTTTAAACAGCATTATCACCATAAAAGATTCTGGTTGTGTTTTTGAAATGTTGAGCTAAATAATTTTAGCGATCAACAAAAGACCAACGATTGTACTTCTGAAAAGTTGTTCTTCAAAAGGCTTAGGTTAATAATTTGTTTCCATTTTGTTCACAGGTGTACTGTCTGTAGGATGGAGATAGACTGAATACCTGCTTCGCTGAATACTGGCTTCAGATCACCTTTCACATTTTCTTGTTGGAAAGGCAGCTGTTGGAGAATCCTCTTGTTACCGTCAGCAAAAATGGAAACAAATCAAGACATTAAGAATGCCACGGTGAAGGACTTCCCTGGTGGCGCAGTGGCTAAGAATCCACCTGCCAATGCAGGGGACATGGTTCAATCCCTGGTCTGGGAGATCCCACATGCCACGGAGCAACTAAGCCCATGAGCCACGACTACTGAGCCTGCACGCCTAGAGCCCGTGCTCCACAACAAGAGAAGCCACTGCAATGAGAAGCCCATGCACCTCAATGAAGAGTAGCCCTGCTCGCCACAACTAGAGAAAGCCCATGTGCAGCAGTGAAGACGCAACGTAGCCATAAATAATGAATAGATAGATAGGTAGATAGATAGAATGCCACAGTGAGTGACCAGCAGTTAATGATGCCAGTGTTATGCAAGCTTTGGCAAAGGAATTTTTCAAGACAGTGTGCCTCACCAGCCAGGAATCAGGAAAAGTTGAACCTCTCCTTTTTATCTCAGCTTTTTCTTAAATCAATGCAGCCCCTCCAAATTAAAGTGAATTGAAACATGCATTGCCTTTTCAACTTAATTGAGTACTTACTATGTGTGAATCACTGTACAAAACAGGGGAGGGAAAATTAGGAGACAAATAAGATGTGGTCCCTGCCTTCAGTGGATTTACAGTCAGTTTCAGGGCATACATTTTTTTGTTGTTGTTTGGTCTTCTGCTCTTCAGCATGTCTCTAAAACAGGAAACAAATGGAAAAGTATATTCTGTAAGTATTTTAAATCTCTTTAATACAAAACAGAACAAAACAAAATTCCTAATGTGGGCAAGTCAGGACATCTTAATTCCATTTTTTTTGGACTTCTGATAGTTAGGACCCATTTTATTGATTCCACGTACATTCAGGAGACTTTAGAGATACTAGTACATTATAGTTGGAGCAAATTTGTATAAATCCTTTTTCCCCCTTAGGTGTAGATTGTATATTGAAGAAATATATTGTGTTTGTACATTTCTTGGAAAGTAGGGAGGTAAATTAAATCTGTTGTCTCTATAGGCCTCTGCCTTCAATGCCCTAGGGGCCTGCCACTCCAAGTGAGTTACTAGCATGGAGAGGGGAAAGGTTTGCCTCAAGATTGAGGGTGTTTTTCATGGACCCAAGAAAGGGCAGGGAAGGAGCAAAAGAGACCTGAGCAAAGGCTCTGTATGAAAATTTGGCTATTTCAGTGTTCATTGTGTTGTCTGTATTCCATAAGTTGGATGACTATACAATTTTTCCAAAAAATTACTTCTGATCTGGGAATAAGTCATGAGTTTTCCAGTGTTAAGATGCTAATATGACTGTAGACATGGTGTCTGTGACACATTTTAGTATGTATGAGCCAACAATAGACATGTCTTTGTCTTGAGTAGTGTCCACATTTGAATTGAAAATGTGCCAGCTTTTTTTTTTTTTTAACATCATCAACAGACTTCTTAATTAAGCTGCCAGTACATACTGCCAATAGCACTATGTGCTGTTTGAGAAATGAACTGTGTCAGTGCTGTTTCTCTCATTTAATAAACAACGTTGCTCCCTATAAAATGGATGTAAAGTGTTCTTTGAATGGAGCATTATATGGCTCCCTAAAGAATTTGTTGAGAATTCTCAAATCATTCCTTTTTATTTAATTTCTAAAAACTTTTATTTTGCTCCTCAGTAAGGAATAACTCTAATTTGACCAATGACTTTAATTATATGATTCATCCTTAATAGGATGCATTGCCCCACCCCCAAACTCCTGATGGTGATACTGGATATTGGTTATGTTACTTTCAGTTTGCGTGAAGTAGCTTCCAGGAAGTCTGAGTTATGAACCTGTAGTGTACTAAATTGTAGATATCTGTTTACTGTTCTGGGAGATTTTTTAGGGGGACAACCTCTGTATTCCTGGTACCTAGGACAGTGCCTGGTGCATAGTAGATAAGTGTTCAGTAATTATTTGGTGATCAAGGCATGTAAAGTAGCTTTTTCATCTGTGGCTCGTAAGGCTCCGTAAAGGACAGAGGGGTCTTGCTAACAGAGTAGCACCTCTATTAGTTTGTAGTTTACCTCAGTGTACTTAGAATGAGTCCAAATCAGCTGGATACTTCGTATATTGTCTAGTTCACTGGTCCTCTTAATTGGTGTCTTGGATTCACCAGTTCAGCCCTGTCATTCATACCAACATCCACTCTGCTTCCCCTGCACAGGGGCGGGGCTGCTCGGCTTCCCCTCCTCTGGGTTGTCCATCAATAGAAGAGCAATCATTCTATTCAGTGCGTACTCATGATGTGCCAGGTGCTGAGCTTAGTGCTTTTCACAGAGCCTCTTAATTATCTCATTTAAACCACACAGCAACCATTTGAAGTGGGTATTATCCATTGCACAGATGTGTATCTTAAGTCATGGGGAATCTAAGTCCAGATCTTTTAGATTCCAAAGCCTGAACTATTAACCCCTACCCTCTGCTGCATCCCAGGGGAAATTCCCACTGCCTGTGGGTGGGGGACAGTTCAAATCTGGTCATAGTCTAGATTCATTGCATTTAGTTATTACTGAACAGCAAACGGTCTAATGGATAAAACCCAGCAAATCACAGTTGTTTTGAGAATGGGGGAGGGCAGAGCAGTTGGGAGAAAGCAAAGTTGGAAAGAAACCAATTTGAGCCAAACCTTTAGCCTTTACCTCATAATCTTTTTTTTTTTTTTTGGTAAACTTTCTTTTTTTAACATAGCCTGACACCATGTGATAAATCAAAGCCAGATGTAATTGACCCAGAATTGATCCCCAAATGTCTTCTGGGGGAATATGCTTTAAGTCTGGTTGTTGATTCTGAGGAATAATTGCCACCCTAGAAAGGTAATTACATATGCCATTGTTTATACACATAATAGGCTCAGAATGCATGTTCTGCATAGAGGGGAAGAGAATCCTGCTTGCACATCAGGGGTGTGCACTCTGTATTGTGTCAGAATGCCACAAATAGCATTTGAACTGCTCCCTATTACTGTTTATTTCCCTGATGTGTGTGTGTGTGAGAGAGAGAGGGAGAGGTTAGGAGTGAGGAAGGTGATGGGCCATGGAAAGCTGTTTGTTGAGCTGAAATGGCAGTGATTTGCTTCTCCTTAATTTTTTACTTCACTGAAACATGTTCTGGATCTGATTCATTTGGCTTCGTCTGGTTAAAAAGACTTTTCTTCCTGCTTGGCATATGCTTATTAATGAGTTCTCATATTTCTTTCCATCAAGGGCTGTTTACTTTGTGGAAATACGAAGTGAGAATCTTTCTCCTAAAGGCCCTGGTTTTGACCACCCCTTTAAGTACACCAAACAGTCAGCTAAAATAGTAGCTAGTGCCTTTCCTCTCACTGTGCTTTCTGGTAAAACATAAATGGGATTTAAACCACAAATGACCAATTAAAGCACTTCATGCCGTTTCCTTTAGCCATAAGACAGTAGTTATCCTAATACAACAAAAAATGCTATTTTGTGGTAGCCTAACCCTAGAAACATTTTTTTTTTAATTAAAGCCTTAAAAAAACAAAATGTCCTGACTTTTTGTAGTGCGGCACAATGAAAGAAGTACATATGTGTTCCAATATGGAACTGGGCACTGTTTGAAGCTGAAGCAGTTCATCCTGGGCTGTTCCCTGCTGCGGTGCCCAGCAAATTGCGTGACCTGCTTGTTAGGCTTGACAACAGTATTTTACCTAACAAAGGCCTCTGCAGCACCGAGCAGCAGTGGAACGTCAGATGCCAGATTGAGCACACTTCTCACACAGGTGTGCAGCCGCAATAGCCTCTAAGGAGGTGCACGTGGGGACGGGCGCTTGGAACGGTGTGGTGTGTGAGTATGTAGGTTGGGCTGAGTGGGAGGGGGAGGCGGACACTTAGCAGTAGGGATGTGGCCCCGCTGACCACATTTAATCAGCCCTCTGTAAACAGTTCAACATTTTCATTGTTCTCTAAAAACTAATAAAGAGAAACAAGCATTTTTCATTCATCTTGAAGTAATTTTCTGTCAGGTTGGAGACCCTTGTGGCCTCCAGCTTGTGCAATGCTAGCTGTGTGATACGACAACTATTGCAATTTATCTTACAAACTCTGGTCATTCACATGTCAGTTAGTGTTCACCAAGCCGGCATCTGAAACTGTGCAGTTAACGAGTTTTACAACATTTCTATCAAGAGAAACTGTTTAGCATAACTGACTCTTAAGGAGTTATTATACCTCTAAAAATCCATTTTAAGGGGCATTATTTAAATAAAATAGAAAAATGGTTCACTGCCTTTTAAAGGGGCTACAAAAAAAGTCCATCAGCTCCAGTGCAGTAATCCTCAGCTTAAAGCACTCTTGAGAGCACTTCTGGGAATTGTCAGCATAATGAAATGTTTTGTGAAACGTCCAGATAGATTCCGTTACTCAATTTTACTGCACCATATTTATTTTCCTTCCAGTTTTTAAAGAAGTAAATTACTTTTTGAGAGGATGATTCTATGCTGTATAGATTAACTGAGCACATTATTACCCAGGTTGTAGCAAAAGAGATGGTTCTGTTTGCAGTGTCATCTATATGCATCTTCAAACAGGGGCAAAGAAGAGAAAAGCAGCTTTTCCCCCCTTAGTGCTTTAGCTCCAAAAGGGTTAAATCGCAATGTGGCTTATAGAGTTTTGCATTTTCCTCATGCCACATTTTTTTCAGACTTTTAAATAACTTTGGTACACAATGGCATCTGTAATTACTTTCTTTAAACTTTGCAAAATAGACTCTGTTTTCTTATCCTAAATAAATAAATGCAGGAAATCCCATACACATGTACATTGGCACATGCCTAATGATACATATCGTTTGAAACCGGCCCATTTCAATAGGAGATGCTATTGAACATTTTACTTAAAGAAGAATAGATTCCTCACATTAACTGAGATGGCCAATGACCCCAAACCAATTAATAGCTGGAGTCCATAATGGAGCACTATATATATAGCCTAGCAGCAAGTTCATTTAGTGTATTATGTTACCTAAGAGGAGTAGGAGCCACCACTTGTAAATGGCTTAATGGTTCGTTCTATGATGACCAAGACCAGGAGAAAAAGTATGTTCTACTGTAACAAGAGATATTTCATATCTTTAGGAGGTGTATCTATAACATGGCACATTTTCATTTTGCCACAAACGGGTCCCCTAATTTCTTAGACTGCTGTTTGTGCACATGACTTTAATTTTCTGAGGGAGATAGGAAGGTGTTCTTTGCCTGTTAGCTGTATCTGCCCATAAGAAGCACAGTAACATCCATGAACCAGATACAATTTGACATAATTTATGCCTTTATTACCTCCTACAGGGTGATATTATTTCATGCTGGCACATTAATGTTTCCAGCACGATACTGTCATCCCTGGAAATTTTACCTTCAGAAGTCCAAATATTGAGGAAAGGGTTTAAATTTTTTCTAAGTGCCTTAGATTTGGGGAAAATGCAACTTATTCTAAGGTCGGCTTTTTTACTCTTTTTTGATATTTGGTGGCACTGTAGATAATGTTCAGATAATGGGCAAAAATCATATCTGAAAACTCTTACCTCTTCTTGGCCAAATAGCTTGTTTTTGTTCTGTTTCCATTTTTTGCAAATAATATTTCATCAACTTTAACATACTTTGCTGCTATTTGTTCCCCTAGTGATGTACACTCAGGAGACATTGACCAAAAAATGTTCTTGAATCCATTTGGTGTAGTACTTAGATCTGTCTTAATACTCCAGCATTCAGAATTAGGGCAGGTGGAGTATGTAAGTTTCTTATTGCTGCCTTAACACATTACCACAAATTAGTGACTTAAAATAACACAAGTTTATTATCTTGCAGTTCTGTAGGTCAGAGGTCTCACTGGGCTAAGATAACTTGTTGACAGAGCTGCATTCCTTCTGGAGGCTCCAGGGGATAATCGTTTTCTTTGCCTTTCCTAGCTTCTAGAAACTGTCTGCCTTCCTTGACTTGTGGCGCCTTCCTTGGCTTGTGGCCCCTTCCTCTGTCTTTAAGACTAGCAATGATGAGTCAAATTCTTCTCATATGGCATCTATCTGACCCTGTTCCATTGTCACATCTCTTTCTCTCTCTCAGTGCAGCCAGTAAAGTGTTCTCCACCTTTGAGGACTCATGTGATTAGATCGGGCCCACCTGAGTAATCCAAGTTGCTCTTCCCATTTCAAGGCTCATACCTTAGGTGACATCTGCAAAGTCTCTTTTGCCACACAAGGTATCATATTCACAGGTTCTGGAGAAGAAGACCTGGAAATCCCTGGGGGTGGGGAGCAGGGCATTAGTCTGCTTATCACATGGAGTTTCAGAATTCTTTCTCATACTAATATTTGAAGGATTAATAGCAGTTGCCAGCCTAGTAGTCTCCAAACTTTAAAAATCATGCATGAAAATAAAGTTTTTGAGTATGCACCTCAATATATGTACATTTCCTTCTAAACTATAATATTATCTACATTAATAGTGTATATACTAGTAGTAAAACTTCATTTCTTTTTAATATATAAATAAAAGCAGATCTTCTGATGGTTTCTTTGCACTCCAGTGCATCATCTTGTGTGTCCCTAGGGCTATGTGCGTCTAATTTTGGAGAAGAAGGGAAAAGGATGAAGTCTGGATTAGCTTGTGTAAATGTAGCTCTTGACTCTTTCAGACATATAAGGCTTCAGGGTAAGGAAGGGACTGCAGAGACGTTTTTGGTAGTCTCTGATAGTGTTTGGAAGTAGGAAGGAAGTTGTTTTGCTTACACTATTACTGCTGTTTGTAGTTACAGAGGGTAATAGTATAGAATGTAACATGCCCAAAACTGTCCTGAAAGCTGA
This sequence comes from Delphinapterus leucas, assembly GCF_059928025.1. Taxonomy (NCBI): domain Eukaryota; kingdom Metazoa; phylum Chordata; class Mammalia; order Artiodactyla; family Monodontidae; genus Delphinapterus; species Delphinapterus leucas. The sequence goes on along the minus strand of NC_143131.1, from coordinate 76,489,407 downwards.
GAGATGCAAATTATAGAATTACGAGACAAATGCTGTTTTATAAAAGACTAGAAAGAGGTTGTTTACCAGAAATCTCCAAAACATGAGTTAGTTACTTATTTAGAGTAAGGCCATATCTCATCAGAACAGCTACTCATGTCAGTGTACTTGAAAATCCCAAGAAACTTAATTGCTCAACGACTGTTTTGAACGCTAGTAGTAAGGTGCATATGAAACTGGGCTGAGGGAAAAGGTGATTCTGTTACATTTACTTTAAATCATATTTTCGAGTTTAAAAAACATCTCTATTACACCAGCCACATTTGATCTCCATGGCATGTAGGCTTATTACAGTGTAGGAAAACCAGAAGTTGTAACACAAGCCGACTATGTTAAGTCCCCTTGTGTTATTGTTTGAGATGTTCTCAGAACAGTCAGCCTAGAAAGTGGGATATTGCTAAGACGTGCTGACACACCTCTGAAATCAAAAAGAGCTTCTGCTGGTGAATGAAAGTAGGTTGCCACAAAAATGTACATCAATTAGGAAACAAACCAATGACTGTTGGCCAAGTGCCGTAAGTGTCCCGGAGGCAGTCTGGGCAGTATATTTTTATTTGATTTGCCCCAGGCCACTTCCACTCTCTTCCTGAAAGATGGACAGGTAGTCTTCTCAAATCCTTCGCTGATAGTTTCCATCCATGATCTCAAAATGTAACTGCTAACGTGTCAACGATTACTGTACAAAGAAGTTAACCACTACTGCTAAATTTCCCCACTGAAACCCAATCCAGGGATTAGCAACAATAAGGAATCTGTTTTATTTGCATTTAATTTGTACCTTCACACTATTATCTCCAATGTTTTAGTTTCAGGAAATGTGGTCTCAGGCTATTATAACCACATTTCATGCTGCTGTTGCACTGTTATTTGATCTCTATGGTTGGAAATGACTACTGAAAAAATAAAGCTAGCATACTTTATTTTAATTATACCAGTGCAGTGTCTAAATAAAAAATGTACTTTATATTTAATGTGGAGCACAGATTAACAGTTTTATGGGACATATCTATCTATATCATTTTCTATTTACACATCAGTTATATATCTTTCTCTCAGCAAAACAGATGCCTATGGTGTGAAAACAAGGAAGGAGAGCATCGAAGTTACAATCACATGGGCAGTAAATAACATCTTAATTGGTCTGGAATGCCGGAGTTTGATTTTTTTTTTCCCCGCCTGGCTTTAATTTATTGATTGCTATAGCTTATTTATCTTCCCAGTGATTTGTACAAGTCTATCTTCTTTCCTCAATAAGCCAGTCTATGGTGGCTTTATATTGCAAATTCCATCTGGGGAAATGGTCTAGTGAGAGAAGTGCAGTTGCTCCTGGAAAAGCCATTATTTAAAAGCTTTTGTAGAGGTAAGGGTAACTTCTCAGTTTTTACACTTTGTCTTCTGGAAAAAAGAAGGAAAGAAGAAGTGCAGCTATTACAAAGTTGCCACCCAATATATATTTCAACAATTCTTCACTGTCCACTTGTTTGGCGGCAATAGGAAAACAAAGAAGGATTTAGTGTATGCTTAAATTTTCCTGTACACGAATTAGATCCTAGTGAGGATAGCAAACAGGAATGGACTGTGTATATCTAATACATCATATGTAAACCCTGGATTTTCTTCTGCATGCATTTCTACAGCTCCATTCCTAATATCTTTTTTTAAATAGCACTTTAGGATAAACTACACTTCAAATGACACATTATGCTCCATAGTGCAGTTGAGAACTGGCAATGTAACCATTCTCAGGAAAGCTGGTTGGCAAAAAATCCACCACTTTTTCTAGTATATAGATATCCAAAGCTGAAGTCAACCCTGGAAAATTAGTGATTTTTTTTCCTCCTAAATCAATGATTCCCTTGTTCATTAAATCAGCACTTCCAGTGTTTGTCGTGATTCTGTTTGGTTGTCTTGATCTCACAGAATATTAGAAGAGTGCTCTGAAAGATTTCCTCCATTGATAGCTGAGGGAAAAACAAGTTTACAGATGGCAATGCTATACTTATGCTATGCAAGTGATGCTTTGCAAAGTGATTCTATAAACATATTCCAAAGGGGAGACTCTGATATCCCATCATCACCCTAATATAACCTTAACTGCCTTTAAATGAGCTAATGAAAATTTGGGGCAGGTCTTTTAGAGAATGCATTTGCATTTGCCATAATTAGTGGTAGGCAGATCTCACTACATCCAGGGACAATCTCGAGACAACTTCTTGATCGACTATTGGTACTTAATTTCTGAATGTCAAACCCTGCACATCTTAATTTCTAGAGAATAAGCTCAATTGAACTTAGTCCCCAGTTACGCAAAAACTGCTCGGATAAAACCAAGTGGACACCAATGTAATGAATGTGGTTATTAAATTGTTTCAATTGAAAGAACCCTATTCTCACACCATCATAATGGGAACAATTTATCCCCACTGATCGGCCTGTCTCTCTTTCTCTCTCTTTTTTTCTGAGCTCTCTTTGATCTTGAAGCATATTGCGGTGGTGTGTCCTATTGAAAAGCGAAACTGGGGCAATTTTAATGCTTTTGTACCTTACCAAGTGCTCTATTTTTTCTCTGTTTAAAAATAGCTGTTAATTATAAGTGCAGTTTAAATGTCTCAAGTGACCCAGAAATGCAGGTTGGAATGAGACAGATTGTGTGTCTCATATGAAACATGTACTTTCACAGAGCATTCTGAATTCAGTCTTCCCTCTGTATCCTCCTCTTGAGTTATTTCCATCAGGTATTGAGCTGGTCTAGTACCATACTATGAAATCCCACACATTTGAAGAGGGTGAAAGAAAAGCAGACCAAATTTTCTGTGTGTGTTTGTGTGCCACAAAGAAAAGCCTCTTTTGTATATCAGTCCCTACTATGTGGGTGAATATTGTGCTGTTGGTGTTAGATCATGGGACAAGGGCCACTTTCCTGGCCAGGAAAACCATATGATTTTCTAGAGCTCCACTCCTGTCTCTTGGGTCACTGGCTTTGCGCTAAAAGAACACCTCAGGAGTGATAAACATATCCCTTGAGGTCCTTCTTCAGCTTAATTCAATAGTGCCCGAGGACAAATTAACCTCCTGCTAGGTTGCAAAGATCTCTGATTCTTCACTGGTTTCAAAAAACTTGTGTTTTTAGCTCCTTGCTAACCTGTAACCACTCTGGGGATGGTTATACTGCTGGTGATGTTTGGGGGACCAAGGCTTTAATAAGTGATGTACTAACTCAGTAAAATCACATTATTCATTTATTCTGCTACAACCTAAACAAATCTGGTACTTACCTAATTATATGTGGTCATATACTGTAGGTTTGAAGGTGCTCTGATCTAGTGTAGTTCCAAGAAGTGATTTCAAAATTGAATTTAAAATAGAGTGCATATATATGGAATCAAAAAAAAAGAAGTTCTGATGAACCTAGGGACAGGACAGGAATAAAGATGCAGATGTAGAGGATGGACCTGAGGACACGGGGAGGGGGAAGGGTAAGCTGGGACGAAGTGAGAGAGTGGCATGGACATATATACACTACCAAATGTAAAATAGATAGCTAGTGGGAAGCAGCCACACAGCACAGGGAGATCAGCTCGGTGCCTTGTGACCACCTAGAAAGGTGGGATAGGGAGGGTGGGAGGGAGACGCAATATGGGGATATGCGGGATATGGGGATATATGTACACATATAGCTGATTCACTTTGTTATACAGCAGAAACTAACACAGCATTGTAAAGCAATTATACTCCAATAAAGATGTTAAAAAAAGTAGAGTGCATTCCAGTGGTTTGATGATCTTTTCCAGGTTTCTTAAGATCTTTGGTAAATATCCCAAAGCCACCTGCACATTTGCACAGTGAAGGAATTCAAGACTCGTCCCCCTTCCTCCACTTGGATTCAGATCTGTGATCCAATCTCGCTCGCTATCTGGACGAGAGCATGTCTCAGTGAGGGGAGGGCAGTTTATATGCCTTGGCTCCCTATCTGCTTGTAACTAGAGATGCCCAACCGAGGAGTTCTTCATTGCTATAGCAATGGCATTGAACACAGTTATCGTGTCGGCTTAGGGACTGATTTTTTAAGTTCTTTCTGGAAAACTTGTAGATGTTTTAGTCAAATTCTAAATGCAGCACTGATTTGAACATTTTTCATAGCTAATTTTTTATTTTAATCAGTAATTTTAACTTGACTGTTTTGATTCTAACGTAATCATTCTGATTCTAATCATTCTAATGTGTCCAATGAGATTTATTTCATTTAGTATTTATAATCTTGTAAGTGACAGCCCACTTGGGTTACAGTTTCATGACAAGTTGATGGTCTATTTTCAGGAAGAGGGGAAGGTATGGCCCCAGGTAAGTTTAAGTGAATCTATATGATACAGAGTGGGAGCTGAAAACAAATTCAGAAAAAAATTCTTTAAATCCATATCTTATAAAGATATTCTAGTCACTGAGATACATTTATATTGCTATTGGAAGATGAATGATAACACACTTAAAGACAATATAAATAATACATTTCTAAGTAGAGTAACTCTGGAAAGTGGAACTATTGGGAAAGGCAGTCTCCTGGGTGCAGTCTTTGGACCTCACTCATCCTCATAAGAGTGGGCCTTGGGCCTGGAACCTTCCATACCAAGAGAGAAAGAGTCCTCACAGCCTGTGCTGGACTGGTCACTTTGTGGGGGGCACATCTTTCCCTGTTTCAGACTCTATATGTGCTCCTTTGTTCTGCTTAAGCATGTGTGTCATGTGGTTCCTGGCCAACCCCACTACTACATCTGTTCCCATAGAGGATGGGGTCCTTTATTCTGCGGCACAAGAGGGGTTTGTGTAGGCCAATGGCCACTGGCCATGGGGGACCAATGCCCACTCCTGAAGCTGACTATGCTCTGTCTCTTTTTTATGTGAGTAAAGTGTTGTTCCTTCCAATGCCTGACTGAGTTGCGTCCTTGGTGATTTAGATACCAAGATGCAGTGAGCAGCAGTGGTGATAGGCAATAGATACCACTTCTCAATAAGAACAAATTACTATATAAGATATATGGGTTTGGAAATGTCTTTGGTCCTTAGTTTCTAATCAGGCTATTGGTAGAAGTGGAAAAGACCTGTGTCAACCTGGGGACATTGATAGCTAATTATTGTGGACGTTGAATGAACATTAGGACTGTGAAATCCAGGTCTGGATAAGAGTCCGGATAGATGGTAGGTGTGGTTCGACTCTGGGTAAAACCTGGTTTTGAGAGATCAGCAGGCTAGAATGGGGATGTCCTAGTTCTGAAAGCCAGGTGTTAGAATTATCCGTCGAAGCAAAAAAGGAATGAGGATCCGAGCAAGCAGTGAGCTGGATGCTACGTAGACATTTAGGAAAAAGGGAGCCTCTAATTCCAAATGAGAGAGAGGTCCAAAATCAGGCAATTGCCAGCAACGCGGCACCTGGAGAGCTGGAGAGGAATGGCCACACAAGAAGGGGCACAGGTATGAGGCTCTGGAAATTGAAAGGACTATGACTTCAGGTGCCAGAGAAAGGGAGAGATCTCAGTCACATACCCAGGTGGAGCGGAGAGGGAGGCAATTGGATGCTGGTTTTGCCAAGGTGAGACCTGGCTTCTGGCGGGCAGATGTTGAGGACTGATGTGCCTGAGACTGCAGGAATTATTTACTAGTTTCCTTCTCTGGGCCCTGAGCCTCATCTTCCTGATGGCTCTTGTCCTCCAACTCCTTCAGAAATTTCCCAGTAATAACCTGATTTAAGCCTTTCTCAGACAGACCTCCTCATATAAAAGCAGGAAGGCTCTACACCAAAATATACACAAAGGCTATGGGCGATTGTAGGTGCTTTTAATTTTCTTTTCATTTCTTATTTGTATTCTATACGGTGACCCTTTATTACATTTGTAAGAATCTAAGAAATTAAATTTAATTTCTTCATAAAATTATTTTTCCAGTTTTATTGAGGTTAATGACATATAACATGGTATGAGTTCAAGATGTACAACATAATTATTTGGTATATGTATATTTTGTGAAATGATTAGCACAATGAGTTTAGTTAACATCCAACACCTCGCTAGTTATAATTTTTTCTCTTGTGATGAGAACTTTGAAGATCTAGTCTCTTAGCAACTTTCAAATATTAATATATAATACAGTATTGTTAACAATAGTCACCATGCTGTGCAGTATATCCCCAGAATTTATTTATCTTATAATTGGAAGTTTGTACCTTTTGGCCATCTTTACTCAATTTTCCGACCACCAAACCCCACCTCTGGCAACCACCAATCTATTCTCTCTTTCTATGAATTTGGGTTTTTTATATTCCACAAATAAGGGAGGTTATATGGTATTTGTCTTCTTCATCTGACTTATTTCATTTAACATAATGCCCTCAGGGTCCATCCATGTTGTCACAAATGGCAGGATTTCCTTCTTTTTCATGACTGAATGATAGTCCAGTGTGTGTGTGTGTGTGTGTGTGTGTGTGTGTGTGTGCGCACACGCATAATGTTTCCTTCATTCATCTGTTGATAGACACTTAAGTTGTTTGCATGTCTTGGTTATTGTAAATAAAACTACAGTGAACATGAGGGTGCAGATATCTCTTTGGGATAATGATTTCATTTCCTTTGGATATATAGTGGAATTGCTAGATCATATGGTAGTTCTGTTTTTAATTTTTTGAGAAAACTCCATTCTATATTCTGTTTTTTAAAATTGAAGTATTGTTGATTTACAATGTTGTGTTAGTTTCTGGTGTACAGTAAAGTGATTCAGTTTTATATATATATATATATATATATATATATATATATATATGTATTTCATATTATTTTCCATTACAGGCTATTACAAGATATTTTATATAGTTCACTGTGCTATACAGTAGGACCTTGTTTTGTGTCTATTTTATATATAGATGTTTGTATCTGCTAATCTCAAACCCTTAATTTATCCCCTCCCCTTTCCCCTTTGGTAACCATGTTTGTTTCCTACGTCTGTGAGTCTGTTTCTGTTTTGCAAATAAGTTCATTTGTATCATATTTTAGATTCCTCATATGTGATATCATATGATATTTTTCTTTTTCTGTCTGCCTTTACTTAGTATGATAATCTCTGGTTCATCCATGTTGTTGCAAATGGCATTATTTCATTCTTTTTTTTATTGCTCCATAGTATTCCATTGTATATAAGTACCACATCATCTTTATCCATTCATCTGTCAATGGACATTTAGGTTGTTTCCATGTCTTGGCTATTGTAAATAGTGCTGCTGTGAACACTGGGATGCATGTATTTTTTTGAATTAGAGTTTTCTCTGGATATATGCCCAGGATTGGGATTGCTGAATCTTGTGATAACTCTAATTTTTTAAGTAACCTCCATACTGTTTTCCGTCATGGCTGCACCAATTTACATTCCCACCAACAGTGTAAGAGGATTCCCTTTTCTCCACACCCTCTCCAGCATTTGTTATTTGTAGACTTTTTAATGATGGCCATTCTGACTGGTGTGAGGTGATACCTCACTGTAGTTTTGATTTGCATTACTCTGATAATTAGTAATATTAAGCATCTTTTCATGTGCCTATTATCCATCTGTATGTCGTCTTTGGAGAGGTGTCTATTTAGGTCTTCTGCCTATTTTTTGATTGGGTTCTTTGCTTTTTTTGTTATTGAGTTGTGTGAGCTATTTGTATATTTTGGAAATTAATCCTATGTTGGTTGCATTGTTTTCAGATATTTTGTCCCAGTCCATAGGTTGTATTTTCATTTTGTTTATGGCTTTCTTTGCTGTGCAAAGACATAAGTTTGATTAGGTCCCATTTGTTTAGTTTTGCTTTTATTTCTATTGCCTTGAGAGACTGACCTAAGAAAACATTGCTATGATTTATGTCAGAGAATGTTTTGCCTATGCTCTCTTCCTAGGAGTTTTACAGTATCCTGTCTTATATTTAAGTATTTAAGCCATTTTGAATTTATTTTTGTGTATGGTGTGAGGAAATGTCCTGACTTCATTGGTTTACATGTGGCTGTACAGCTTTCTGAACACCACTTGCCAAAGAGATATGCAGATGACATGCTACTATATATAGAAAACTGTAAAGTATCCACACAGAAACTACTAGAGCTAATAAACAAATTCAGCAAGGTAGTGTGATACAAGATTAACATACAGAAATCTGTTGCATTTCTTTATACTAACAATGAAATATGTGAAAGGGAAAGTAAAAAAAAAAAAATCCCTTTTAAAATCTCATCAAAAAGTATAAAATACTTAGGAATAAACCTGACCTAGGAGGTGAAAAACTTATATGGTGAGAACTAAAAAACATTGATAAAGGAAATTGAAGAGTATTTAAAGAAATGGAGAGATATACCATGCTCTTGGATTAAAAGAGTTAATGTTAAAATGCAACACTACCCAAAGCAATCTACAGATTTAATGCAATCCCTATCAAATTACCTTTGACATTTTTCACAGAATGAGAACAAATAATCCTAAAATTTATTTAGAACCACAGAAGACCCAGAATTGCCAAAGCAATCCTGAGGAAAAAGAACAAAGCTGGAAGCATAACCCACACAGACTTCAGACAATACTTCAGAAGCTACGGTAATAAAAACAGTGTGGTATTGGTGCCATAACAGATATATGGATCAATGGAAGAGAATAGAGAGCCCAGAAATTGTCCCACACACCTACGGTCAATTAATCTTTGACAAAGGAGGCAAGAACATACAATGGAGAAAAGACATTCTGTTTTCTATAGTGGCTGCACCAATTTACATTTCCACCAAGAGTGCACAGAGTTTCCCTTTTTTTCACGTCCTCACCAACACTTCTTATCTCTTGTCTTTTCAATAATAGCCATTCTAACAGGTGTGAGGGGGATATCACATTGTGGTTTTGATTTGCATTTCCCTGATGATTAGTGTTGTGTACCTTTTCATATGCCTGCTGGCCATTTGAATTCTTCTTTGAAAACATGTCTACTCAGATCCACTGCCCATTTTTAAACTGGATGATGATAATGATGATTTTGCTGTTGAGTTGTATGAGTTTTTTTTTTTAATTTTTTATTTATTTATTTATTTTGGCTGCATTGGGTCTTCGTTGCTGCACGTGGGCTTTCCCTAATTGTGGCGAGCAGAGCTACTCTTTGTCGTGGTGCATGGGCTTCTCATTGCGGTGGCTTCTCTTGTTGCGGAGCACGGGCTCTAGGTGTGCAGGCTTCAGTAGTTGTGGTACGCAGGCTCTAGAGTGCAAGCTCAGTAGTTGTGGCACATGGGCTTAGTTGCTCCGCAGCACGTGGGATCTTCCCAGACCAGGCATCTAACCCATGTCCCCTACATTGGCAGGCAGATTCTTATCCACTGCGCCACCAGGGAAGTCTCTATGAGTTCTTTTTTTTTTTTTTTTTTTGCGGTACCCGGGCCTCTCACTGTTGTGGCCTCTCCCATTGCGGAGCACAAGCTCTGGATGCGGAGGCCCAGCAGCCATGGCTCATGGGCCCAGCCGCTCCGCGGCATGTGGGATCTTCCCGAACTGGGGCACAAACCCGTGTCCCCTGCATCAGCAGGCAGACTCTCAACCACTGTGCCACCAGGGAAGCCTCCTATGAGTTCTTTTTTAAATTTATTTTTTAATTGAGATATAGTTGATTTACAATATCATATTAATGATTCAAAAATTTCATATATTTTGCTCCATTTAAAGTTATTATAAAATATTAGCTATATTTCGTGTGCTGTACAATATATCCTTGTAGGTTATTTATTTTATACATAATAGTTTACACTTCTTAATCTCCTACCCCTATCTTGCCCCTCCCTCCTTCTCTCTCCTCACTGGTAACCACTAGTTTGTTTTCTGTGAGTATGTTTCTGTTTTGTTATAGTCATTAATTTTTTTTTTTTTAGATTCCAAATATAAGTGATAACATACAATATTTATGTTTCTCTATATGACTTATTTCACTAAGAACAAATGATTTTAAGTTCATGTGGAAATACAAAAAGCCTTGAATAGCCAAAACAGTCTTGAGAAAGAAGAACAGAGCTGGAGGAATCATGCCCCCTGACCTCAACCTACACTACAAAAGTACGGTAATCAAAACAGCATGGTACTGGAACAAAAACAGACACATAGGTCAGTTGAACAAGATAGAGAGCATAGAAATAAACGCATGCACTGTGGTCAGTTAATCTATAACAAATGAGGCAAGAATATACAATGGGGAAAAGACAGTCTCTTCAATAAGTAGTGCTGGGAAAACTGGACAGCTACATGTGTTAAGAATGAAATTATAACATTTTCTAACACAATATACAAAAATAAACTTAAAATGGATTAAAGACCTAAATTTAAGAACAAAACCCATAAAATTCCTAGAAGAAAACAGAGGCAGAACACTGCCTGACATAAATCATAGCAATATTTTTTTTGGATCTGCTCCTAAAGCAAAGGAAACAAAAACAAATATAAACAGATGGGGCCTAATTAAGCTTAAAAGCTTTTGCACAGCAAAGGAAACCATCAACAAAACAAAAAGACAACCTACTGAATGGGAGAAAATATTTGAAAATGATATGACTGATAAGGGGTTAATATCCAAAATATATAAACAGTTCATACAACTCAATATCAAAAAAACAAACAACCTGATTAAAAAGTGAGTAGAAGATCTGAATAGACATTTTTCCAAAGAAGGCATACAGATGGCCAATGTCACATGAAAAGATGTTCAACATCACTAATCATCAGAGAAATGCAAGTAAAACCACAGTGAGATACCACTTCACACCTGTCAGAATGGCTATCATCAAAAAGACCACAAAAAACCAATGTTGGGGCTTCCCCGGCGGCGCAGTGGTTGAGAGTCCGCCTGCCGATGCAGGGAACACGGGTTCGTGTCCCGGTACGGGAAGATCCTACATGCCGCGGAGTGGCTGGGCCTGTGAGCCATGGCCACTGAGCCTGTGCATCCGGAGCCTGTGCTCTGCAACGGGAGAGGCCACAACAGTGAGAGACCCGCATATCGCAAAAAAAAAAAACAATGTTGGCGAGGATGTGGAAAAACGGGAACCCTTGTACACTGTTGGTGGGAATGTAAATTGGTGCAGCCACTATGGAAAACAGTATGGAGGTTCCTCAAAGAAGTAAAAATAGGGACTTCCCTGGTGCCACAGTGGTTAAGAATCTGCCTGCCAATGCAGGAGACACAGGTTAAAGCTCTGGTCTGGGAAGATCCCACATGCCACGAGCCGCTAAGCCCGTGCGCCACAACTGCTGAGCCTGCACTCTAGAGCTCGCGAGCCACAACTACTGGAGCCCCCGTGCCACAACTACTGAAGCCCATGTGCTTAGAGCCCGTGCTCTGCAACAAGAGAAGCCACCGCAATGAGAAGCCTGTGCACCACAACGAAGAGTAGCCCCTGCTCGCCACAACTAGAGAAAGCCCTCACGCAGCAATGAAAACACAACGCAACCAAAAATAAAAAATTAATTAATTAATTAAATTAAATTAAATTAAAAGTAAAAATAGAACTACCATATGATCCAGGAATTCCACTCCAGGCTATATATCTGAAGAAATAAAAACACTAATTCAAAAAGATACGTGCACCCCATTGTTCATAGCAGCATTATTTACAATAGCCAAGATATAGAAGCAGACTGTGTCCATCAACAGATAATGGATAAAGAAGAGGTGATACACACACACACACACACACACACACACACACACACACACACATGCACGCATGCACACGCACATAATGGAATACTATTCAGCAATGTAAACAAATGAAATTTTGCCATTTGCAACACAGTGGATGGAACTGGAGGGTATCATGCTTAGTGAATGTCAGACAGAGAAAGAGTTCTTTATGTATTTTGGATATTAACCCCTTATCAGATGTGTGGTTTGCAAATATTTTCTCCCATTTTCTGGTCTGCCCTTTCATTTTATTGATTGTTGTTTTGCTGTGCAGAAGCTTTTTAGTTTCATATGATGCCACTTATTTTTTACTTTGTTGCTTGTGCTTTAGGTGTCATATTGAAAAAATCATTGCCAAGACCAATGTCAAGGAGATTTTTTCTTATGTTTTCTTCTAGGAGTTATATGATTTCAGGTCTTACAGATAAGTTTTTTAATCCCTTTTGAGTTAAACTTTGTGATTGGTGTCTAATAGGGGTCTAGTTTCATTCTTTTTTATGTGAATATCCAATTTTCCCAGCACCATTTGTTGAAGAGACTTTCGGGTTTTTTCCCATTGAGTATTCTTGGCTCCCTTGTCAAATATTAGTTGACTGTATATGCATGGGTTTATTTGTGGGCTCTTGATGCTGTTCCATTGATCTATGTGTCTGCTTTTATTCCAGTACAATTCTGTTTTGATTACTATAACTGTGATACACTGTGAAATCAGGAAGTATGATGCCTCCAGCTTTGTTTTTCTTTCTCAGGATTGCTTTGGCTATTTGGGGTTTTTTGTGGTTCCACATGAATTTTAGGATTGTTTTTTCTATAAGTAATTTCTTAAGTGACATAATGGAAAGAGTTAGGACTTCTGAGTCAGACTGACCTGAATTCAAATCCTGAATTTTCTCTTACCCCCCAGCTTTATGACTTGGGAAAATTAATTACACTTCAGAGCTTCAGTTGGCTTGTCTATAAAATGTGCATAATAAGACCAAAAATAGTTATTATTCTCTACTCTTCTGTACAGAGGAAGGAATTTGCCCTCTCTAGGAAAAATTGTGAAGGAGGAACTTTTCTTTTCTCATGTTTCCAGTTGGAAGAGGGAATCATTTATTGATTGGGTAGTTTGCTTGATCTCTCTCCCTTTCTCTCTCCCTCCTTTCTGTAGAATGCATCAGGAATAGGTCTTACACTTGTGGAAGAAGCCATCCCTTTTGGAGATACACAGTAAGAACCCCATTTGACAGTCATGTTTTCTAGTTCTATTTTTCAGGATTAAAACTGACATTTTAATCTACATTGGTATGATCCTTGGGTCTTACTTCTTAATTGGGTCCACACTCAGTAGCCAGTAAACAATACCAAAAAATCATAACATCTATCTGTGCTTCTAACCCCTCCATAGTTTTAAGGTTCGGAAATCATTTGTGAAGTGCCTAGCACTGTGCTTGGCAAATAGTGGTAATTAAAGAAGTGGAAGTTAATAATAATGATCACTGTCACGGTTGCTTTCTTACTATCATTACTAGCAATGGTCATGGGGGCATCATTATTCCTATGGGCTGACAAGTTTTTTTTCTTTCCTATATTATTATGGACCAGCATTATCTTTCTAAAGATCTATCCTTCCTGCTGTATTACTACTACAGCTATTTCCGTACTTTGTTGTCAAATGCCATTTTTCATTAGTGGACGCAGAAGCACTTTTTCCTGTCTTCCCAGGGCTCTCTGACTGTTTTCAGACTGTTTGGATATGTGAACGAACGAAATATTAAGAAACTCTATCCCTGGACTCAGAAGCAGGAGAGGAGATTTGTAATGATCCCACTCCCCACATGCCTGAGTCCTGCTCCAGCTAGCAGGACTGATACCGGTTCTGTTTAGGAGGACAGTAAGTGTTTGGCTAACTTAGTACTAATTTCTTCCAGGCTGCCAGACCTGTTCTCCCTGAGAGCCCATCTTTGGGCAGTGGATTCTGCCTTGTCCTATTGCCGAGGCTTCAGTTTGTCTGTTCACTTTCTCTCCCCCACCGTCATTCATCCTTCACAGTACAGGGCCCCTGGTCTCTGCTGCCTGTGCCCCTGCCCTCCTGCATTGCTCCACTGTGGTTGTTTAGAGTCTCAGCATGACCTCCTCAGCAGCATGGCGGCCCCTTGCCGACCTCGTTCTTCTCCATGCTTGACTAGCATCTCTCGCCCTCAGTCATTGTCTGGCTGTATTCCTCCCATCACTTGCAGTCAACAACAGCTCCAATCACCTGCCCCAGCCTGTCCTTCTCTCATTTTAAGAGCCATTTCCAGATCTCATTCTTTCCTTCTGACCTCACTTCCCCTGTTTCTCCCTATCCCTCGGGGCACTCTACCTCTGCTTCCTTAAGCAGCACCTCTACCACCTCCCTGCCTTAACTTTGCACTTGCTATCCCTTCAGCCTGGGATGCTCTTCCTCCTGAAAGCCATTCATGCCTTTCAAGTGTCCATTCAAATTCTAACTTCCCAGAGAGGCTTTCCTGGACCACCCCTCACCCTCCCTTTCTCACTCTTCTTGCCTTTTCTTTGCTTTATTACTTGTTTTAATTTCACCTTTAGCTATCAGATATTAGATTATATTTTCATTTGCTTGTTTGTTTATTATTTGTCTCCCCCACCCCCACCCCCACCCCCAGGCTCCCTTCCAGAATGTAAGCAAGACCCATGAGAGCAGGATTTTTATGTATTTTGTTCACTAGGTACAGAACCTAGAATAGTGCCTGGAACACAATAGGTGCTCAGTGGATCACCCTTCCCTTTGGTAACACTATTCCATCATTCTTAATAACCTTAGTTGGCTATTAATAAAATGAAATGTGTCAGGAATAAAATGAAAAATGTTAGTTTAGAAGTATAGATTTACAATCTCTTCTGTGATTTTAAAACCATCAAAGCTCTGAAAACAAAAATTTCTCTTCTTTTCTGGAAAATTCATTTGTCCAAACCTGACCTGAGCTTGTATAGTCTCTGTGTAATATTTATTTAACTCACTTAATATGACTGTTCACATATTTCACTGCTTAAATATTAATGTGCTTTATTGCAGGGTGCTTTTCCAGAAACTGAATGTAATATGCAGTGTATGCATTATACTAATCTTAAAATTTGAAAAGTTCTGAGTTTCTGAATACATCTGGCCCCGAGGATTTCAGACAAGGGAGCTCAGACCAGTGTTTGCAATCTTTCTTCTTTTGTTCTCTTCTAAAGAGGGTAAAGGAGAAGAGAGAGGAGTAAGGAAGTGAAGAAAATTAGCACAGGGGAGAGATGGGAAAGTAGTTTGGGGGAATTTGTGGAGAGAAAGGAGGGGAGAGGACAGCTGCCTTTAAGAGTAACTTTGGGATATGTTAAGAAGATTTTTAAGGAATTAGATCTTGCTGCATATTATGTAATGCAATTCCCCTATGCTACAGACCTACAGTAAAAACTACCATTATGTTTTAGTGTTTTATGTACTTAGATTTTTATTTTGGATGCATCATTGTGCTGAGATAAAGTTCAAGGCACCCAGTACATTTGCGGTTCCATGAACATTCATAAGAAATTGCGTATCCGTTACTGGTTTTTACTGAAATGTGAACACTTCAGTGTATTCCTGTTCTGAGAGTTCTCTTCTTTTCAGAGCACAAGAATATGCACAGGTCCTTACCAGAATGTTAAAAAAAACTATTTAGATCTTTGTAAGATTAATTACATAAATTAATACATCAGACATAGGATAGCAGGTTGAAGATAAATTTGGGTTGGTGTTCAAATATTGTCTGTTAAGCAATTATATTAGGTACCATGCCAGGAACTTTCACATATGTGAAATTCTAAATTCTAAGGGAATCTGTATTGATACTTATTTCTCTGTTGTGTTTTAATCAAACGTTAGCATACTTTCCCATCCCCTGTGTGGTATTGTCTTTTAGCGTGGAGTAGAATCGAAGGTGTTTTTGTTTTGGTTTGATTTGTTTTTGCCATACAATGGTTAATTTCCTATAGTAAAATATCAAGATGATTGAATTTGTCATTTTTCTTCTGGACATTTAGCAATATGTAAACTTGGGCTTAATCATAGTTTATGTGGGTTGATGGGAAAATGTTTCAACATTGTCACTTAAAATTTTCTCACTGGTTAAAACAATAAGATTCTATCTTTGTCATGCTTTGTGTGTTTCTAGTACTTTACGGTGTGGTAAGCAGGAATTGCAGAGGAATTCCTTCAGCGGGTATTTCCCGCCTTGCTCTTGAGCAGAGCATGAGGGCTTGCAGGTCAGGGTAAGAAGGGAAGGATTCATGCCAGGAGAATTAGTTCCCCCACGACCAATGAGAGTCCAAACCCTGTGAAGGGAGAAGCTAAAATAAAGAAAATCAGAGTTCCTGAATCTGGTGGTATCTTGATAATATTAGGTAACTGTTCTAAATTAACCATAGTTGGTATATTGGAAAAAAGCGAAGATCTGATACACTAGTGGCAGGCACAGTATGGTTAATTTATGTAATGTGACAAGATAACTAGTATTTGGAAACATATTGGTGATTATTGAAGTAATTTTTGCATCTCCTTTCACTCTGTCTTGGGGAATTAACTTTTGGGTATTGCCTAGGTAACTATATTTCAATTTCATTCAAAATGATCACTATTATGATAGTAGAGATCAAATTTCATTAAATGTAGACACATAGTACTTTCCATTTTAAAAACTCAAAAGCTGTCTCTTCTTTAAAGGAATACCCAATATCATGTGTACTAAAAATCATAATATAAATAACAAAATCTTTTCCATAAGCTTGATAGTTACTAAAAAATTACATTAAGTACTTACTGTGTGCCAAGGTACTCTGCAAGGGGCTTTAAATGTATTCTTCTAATTCTCACAACAGTCCTGACAGAGGGGAATTGTTAAGCTCATTTTACAGGTGTGGAAATAGAGGCTCAGGTTAAGGAACGTGCTCAAGGTCATCTAGATAGGCAGCAGCAGATTGAGGATTTGAACGTGAGTGTATCTGACTGTCAAAGCCTTTGGAATCTTCCAAAATGCTCCCATGCTGCCTTCTCACTCCATGTAAACAAATGATGGTAGCTCACAAGAGGCATTATATGTTGAGTATGTTCCAGGAAAAAAAAAGGCTAAATCCAGATGATGACAGAAAATGACAACTTATAAAATGTTCCAACAACTTGTAAAAGATGGGTGATGTTATTAAAGCTTCACGACTTAGAACGACTAACAAATACCTTGCAAAAGTTGCAGATACAATTTCTAAGATTTAATTATTTTTTAAACTAGAAGAGTTTACACATTTCTTTTCACAATTTACTTAGTCTTCTTTTAAGACCATGAGTATTCAGTGAGAGTGAAGCAGTTTGGAACTCTGAAATTTGATCAATGAGAATATTTCCAGATGAGTACAAGAGCAAAGATTCTTCAGGCAGAACTGAGCAGTAGCACACTCTCCCTTATATTGCCAGCTCCAGTGTCATAATGGTGGCACCAGACCATGTGGTTTGAAAGCAAAGCATTACTATTTCCATTGTTTTGATTCAATGCAAATAATACTGTTCATTTTGCTTTGAATTTTATAGAACATTAAAAGAAAACATTAGATGTTGTACATATCAAAGGAGGATATGAATTTCAAAAATTTGAAAAATGCTTTGCTAAAGAAACTTTCCATTCCTTTTTATTATTATTATTATTATTTTTTGCGGTACGTGGGCCTCTCACTGCTGTGGCCTCTTCCGTTGCGGAGCACAGGCTCTGGACGCGCAGGCTCAGCAGCCATGGCTCATGGGCCCAGCTGCTCCGCGGCATGTGGGATCCTCCCGGACCGGGGCACGAACCCATATTCCCTGCATTGGCAGGCGGACTCTCAACCACTGCGCCACCAGGGAAGCCCTCCATTCCTTTTAGATTGCTTGCCTTCTACTGACTCACTAGAGTACCGAGGCATGTATGTTAGACTTGCTTCTAGGATGAGTTACTGAGAAAAACAAGCATCTTACTTGTTATAGTAACACTTAATATATAATATTTATAATTATAATTTATAATTAATTTTAAAAATTATAATATAATTTTAATTACAATATAATTTTAATTTAAAAAGTTAATACATAAATTGATAATTTCTCCTGTGCCCAAGAAATCCATTTTGAAACTTCTAAGTACAGGTGAGGTATCTTCAAAGGTAGAATGTTGTCTGAACCCGCTTTAGTCATTAGTCTATTTGGACCTTCCTGTGAACACTTGGGTCATCTTCATGGCTTTTGGGCAGGTTGGTACTTTTTATTTGTCATAAGCTACTGGTAACAGTACACTGAACCCTAGGCATTTAGTGTCTTCAAATAATTCATGGTTTCCTATAGCACAAGGCAGTTTATAGCGGTCAGGTGTCAAATTTCTGCATTAGCTCTCAGATCTTTTCTGCTATCTTGTGTTAAGTCTTGATGTGTACTCACCTTCCTTTTCTCTTGTGGAATTGAGCTACCTTTTATAAAGTGGAGGCACCTTATAAATATCTCCATTGCTGACCTGTTACTTCTAACTCCAATCTGTTTCCTTCACAATGGGATATCACCTGGCTTTTTCTAAAGGGATCATGCCTTCTACTCTCGAATTCAGAAGTAAAATAAAATATGTGAGAACCATGTAATTAAGGAGGGGGCAAAGGAAAGAACTGACATTTGCTGAGTACCTCTGATGTTCTGCACATTGGCTGGGCTTTACATATGCTATCTTATTTGATCTAGGTAGAGACTAGAGACATTAAATCCACTGCATTTATATTATGCTAATGATGGCATCAGCTCAGTCTCAGGCTCTTCTGATGGTCCTTCTTATGAAAAATTTTGTCATTTGGTTTGTGTGTAATTGAGAGAGAGAAGGAGAGGGTGGGTTTGTTGTCCTGTACGTTGACAGATCATGGTTGGTTAGTGCAATGGGGAGTGAGGATCAGAATGTCTCCAGAACTGCTTTGTGTCTGGGTGTTGATATGGTGAGAGCCATGTGGATGGCATATGGAAACCCTGAGGTAGCCTAAATCAGCTCTCAGCTTGGTGGGCTGTGCCTGGTACTGATGACACATTGAATAGACGAGGAGCAAATTAGATGTTTCACCCACCTGGTTAACTAGATGTTATCTTTATACTCCTAATGCCTTTCCAAATATTGACGAGAGTTCCTCTGAAAGGCTATTTACCACAGTGCTAAGTGAATCCAACTTTGGGGTCCCAGTCTGGCTTGTCACTATGTATGGGTATCAGGAGACAGTATAGTATAGTAGAGAGGCTCAGTGTGCTGACTCTGCAGGAAAGCTGCCTTTTATGAACACTGGTCCTACCACAAACTGCCTTTGTGACCTTGGATAAGTCACTTAACCTCTCATAGAATCAGTTCTTTCCAACTATGAGTATAATAATAGCACCTACAACGCAGGTAGAGTACAAAGCACAGTGCCAGATATATTGTTAGTACTCATTTGTCACTGTTGTCATAATAATAAAGATCACAACAACAACAACAACAATTATTATTATGTTTAAAACAAGAGCCTCAATAAGAATAAATCATGACTTTGCTTCATGACTTCAAGGAAGCAAACGCTATTAACATTGTGTCCTCTTAAATTTCCATATAATGCTAATTTATGCATTTAATAATCTTAATTGTCAGGAAACTTTTCCTCATTTTTAACCTAAATCCTGAATGCTATAGATAGGTTCTCATTCCTCTTGAACTACCCATGGAGATTGTTTTCCTTAGAGTCTTCATTTTCTATAAAATTTTCTCCATCCTTCCCAGAAGGCCCAAATTTCATTAGATTTTTGGAGGACATGGAATGTGAGTTTAACCCTTGCAATAGTCTCATTTTAGTCTATTTTGTCACCTCAAATAAATTCTTCAGAAGAAAACTGTGTTCTTTCCCTTCATTTTTCATGGCCATTTTGTAATGGAATGAGCCATATGGATTTAAGCATATGGCAAAATCATTCTTTGGTAAGGACAGTTTGAAAGACAAAGTTAAATCTATTTAATGGGGTATTTTGGAAAAGAGAAAAAGAAAAGTCATGTTGGCCCAAGATTTTGTTTTGGGCACATTTAGGTGACGAAGTTATTTTATAGGAACTGGTTTTACTTTTCTAATTCTTTCCTTAATGTGGTTGCATAATTCATATTCATGTTAAGTGTTATTAAAATAAATGTAACTATTTTATTTTATTTTATTATTATTTTGTTGCGGTACGCGGGCCTCTCACTGTTGTGGCCTCTCCCGTTGCGGAGCACAGGCTCCGGACGCGCAGGCTCGGCGGCCATGGCTCACGGGCCCAGCCGCTCCACGGCATGTGGGATCTTCCCGGACCGGGGCATGAACCGGTGTCCCCTGCATCGGCAGGTGGACTCTCAACCACTGCGCCACCAAGGGAAGCCCAGTGTAACTATTTTAAATTTGATAAGCACATAAATTCCTTTTTTTCAGTGGAAGCATATATGGCGTGAAACACTTCACTGTTGGACAATTCATATCAGTAGAGACAGATCTTTTTAAAAAAATTTTATTTTCAGTTCTTATAAGATGTCTTATTTCAGTCACAAATAAAAAAGGCTGCATGCTGTACTGCAGGGAAGACATGTACATGCATTATAAATTCTCTTTTACATTCTAGAAATTACAACCAGGACCTCCAGGTAGTTTTGAAAGCTCTTTCAAATTATCAAATGCTATAGACCAGAGCTTTTCAAGTTTTAATGTGTGGAGGAATCTCCCAGTGGATCTTGTTAGAATGCAGATTCTGATTTAGTAGGCCTGGGGTGGAGCCTAGGATTCAGCATTTCTAACAGGTCGCAGGTGATGCTAGTACTGCTGGTCCTGGGCTGCACTTTGGGTAGCAAGACTGTGGACTTCTGTCCCTCTTTGTGACTTCTACCCATCTCAGAAACTCTGCAGGGTATTCTGTATCCAAAAAGTGGGGGTAACTGAAGTCAGTTAGAAGGGACGATGAAATAAATAATCGCAGAGGTAAACGTGAGTCTCACCGTAAACACTCAAGTCACTATAATTTATGATCTCTTGGGACAGCAAGTGTGTTTGAACCAGCTCTTCCACATCGTGGTTCCTTTCGCCCAAGACTCATTATTCACTATTATTATTACCATTACTTTGCCTTTGCCATTTCTATGTCTTGTTTCTTTTACAAAGCCTGGGAAGACAATCCAGTCTGCAAGATCCAAGGAGGTTCTGAGCTCAGAGAAAGATGTGGTCTTCACAGGAAAACAGATATCTGCCTTAAAATGTGGTGGTGTCACCACAATGTTTATAAGTAAACCTTACCTTCTACTATTTTTATATGTTCCAGAGTGCCTAAAGTAGTGCCAGACACATAGGAAGTGTTTAATACGGAATTTAGTTGTTGAATCCCACAGTAGTGTAAGAATGATCATTTGCACTAGGGAACAATTCTGAATGAGGATGTGAGGTCTGTGCATTAAGAGGGCTAGCATTCTGCCTGTCAGGGGAGAAGTAGGTTGGCATGGTGCCTCACTTCTTCTCACCCAGCAGGGCTTGAGGATTGTTGAGTTTAAAGTTAGTTAAATACTGGCGCACACTGTCCTTGATGTTGAAGAGAAAAACCAAGTTGAGAGGTATTAAATGAGAGGTATTAAATATCAGAATTAGTTAGCAAAGGCAGTAACCCTGGAAAACGTGAGAAAACTACTGCATAACTCTGTTTAAAAAGAAAAAGAAAAAAAAAACCCTCAACTTTTGCTTGGTTCAATTTTGTTGAAAGTTTAGGAAAAAGGTATAGCCCCTTTAAAAGGCTTAAAAGAAGTTTCTAGAGAAGTTAATTAGTAATCTTTACTATTATGGGAATAATAGTAACTTTTACAGCTTCAAAGGGTTCTGGAGTGAATGATTAAAAACTTATTGTCCGGGGCTCCTCTTGCTGTTTGAAAGAGAGGGTGCTCTGGTTTTTCACAGTGTTCTGGGATGCTCATGGGGGTTGGTGGAAGATTGTCTCACAAAGTTCTTTGGCCAGTTGAAAGGGAACTGCTAGTAGTCAAGCTGTGTGAAAGAAGTGTGTCTGTGCAAAAAGAGGCACAAAGGGGCATCCATCCAGGAAGCTAAGACAAGACTCAGGGACCTCAAGCCCTTCCTTCTCTTCACATGACTGTGTATGAATCAAAAACTGCTATTATAGTTCCTTAGTCCAAGATGGTTGACCAAGTTGCCACAAACTATGAATCTCTAGACAGGTAGTGTTTTCTGTTGTTGGTATTATTTTTTGTTTGTTTTAATGTGGAAAAAAAACCTAAGTGTTTTTCTTAAGGAAGCATAATATTAGGTTAATAACTGGTAAAGTCAGTTTGGGCTGGTATAACAAAAATACCATAGACTGGGTGACTTAATAAACATTTATTTCTCACAGTTTTGGAGGCTGGGAAGTCCAAGATCAAGGTACCAGCAAATTTAGTGCCTCGTGAGTGTCCATTTCCTGGTTGATAGACAGCTATCTTCTTGCTGTGTCCTCACATGGCAGAAAGGGTGAGGGAATGTTCTGGGGTCTCTTTTATAGGGCATTAATGGGGGCTCCACCCTTATGACCTAATCACTGCCCAAAGACCCCACCTCTAACTACCATCATATTTGAGATTAGGTTTTGGCATATAAATTTTGGGGAGAACACAAACATTCAATCTATAACAGGTAATATTTAAATACCAGAAAATAAACTTTTAGGAAGTGATTTTAAATTATATCATGACCTAAATTTATTAAACAAAAATTAGCATGTGTGTTATACCTTTAATATACCTATAATTATATAATATACCTATAATTTTCACTTATACATATTTATGACCATATAGGTTTACTTCCTGTTTCTAACATTCATCCTTGGCTGACCTGTGAAATGGAAGCTTAACCTCCTTCTTCTCTTGGTGGCATTGTCCCTAAATGAGGCATGGAACTCAGAGGAAGTATCATGGAAGGACTCTCTCTTTACCCCAGACAGTTTTAAGCTGGGTCTAGGGAGAAGGCAGGGAGAGTGGCCTATGAGCTAGGGTTCTTTAGTTGCAAGCAACAGAACTGACCCTAGCTGATTTGAGCAACAGGGAATTTATAGGAAAAATGTGAGAGGAGGCACAGGTTCAACAGTAAGCCTGGAAATCCCAAGCGTGCAAAAGAATAGGTCCAGGGCAGCTCTAGTGGTTTGGGCAGCAGTCTCATGGCATCACTGCTGCAACAAGTGAGCCCAGCTGACTTCCTTCCTTGCATCCTTCTGCTCAAGATTAAATTCCCGCAAAAGGGAGCATGTCCTTAGCTAAAGATGGTGGAAGACACTTTGTGCACCAAAGACTTTATGCCTTGGGGGAGACAAAATTGAGGTGCAGCCATTGGAGAAGGAAAGAAGTCAAGTGGGCAAGAAAAACAGATGTACAAAGTTGGAAAGAATAAGCAGGGGCTGAGAAGACGGTTCTTCCTCAATTCTTTCCATCGCAGGATAGATGTGAGTCTATAATTTAGTCTTTGGGCTCTGCGGCTGAGCCTCTTTAACTGCGTTGCTCATGTGTTCAGCTTTAACAAGTGTTACATTTTTCAGTGGGTACAATTGCTGAGGAGATGCTGATTATTTTTTATTTGGTTTTGTTTTGTATACAGGACATTTGCCACCTTTGTAAAGAAAGCTAAGGAAAGCTGCCAATAACCTTGCCTAATGCTTCAATAAATAATAACCTATTTGGTCATTTCAAAACCATTTCTTTTTCCTTGCCCAACCTTTGTATTCACTTACACATGTGCGTGCACACACACGTTTCTGGGAAGTAGTTCCAGACACATGGTGGAAACAGTGAAGGCGATGACAGTTAGGACTGTTTCCCAGGTGCCCACAGGCGTATTAATCATCAAAGAATAGGAGGAAAAATTTAAAATTTTTGTGATTCTTGACCCTTCACTCTCAGTGGATTAGTTCACATGGATTTAGTATGATTGGCCCTGCTGGCAGTTTTGACTCCGTTGTTGATGATAAAGAAAAAATGCTTTTTTTACTGGAATTCATACACTTCATTACCTTATCCTGGTCCACAGGATTCATGCAGTGTATAATCACATAGAGTCCTTTTTAAAAAGCAGCAAATCCTCTTCTTTTAATTTTGTGTAAGGAAAATTCTAAGCAAGTTTTAGTTTTTTTAGCTTAAAACAAAATTGTAGGCTAATTGATTTTTGAAAAGCTTATGGCAGTCACAACCCAGCTGAGAATAAGTGGCATAATTCTAAGGGTATTTGGGGGATATATAACCTCAAAAATTGGAGTTTCCATCCTCCACTGGTGGCTGTTTCCCTTAGTAACAAAGGTTAACATTTATTGAGCAGTTGCTATCTGCCAGGCACTATGCTAAATGCTTTTCATGAAAAAGTTAGTTTAATTTCCACAAAAATCTTAAGAGGTCTGAACCTTTACTATCTCAGTTTTACAGATGATGAAACTGAGGCCCAATGAGATAAAGTAATATTTAGCAGTGAAGCCTAGATTTAAACTCAGGGAGCTGACAGACCTTTGTTTAAACACAGTGCTATGCTTCTTCTCTTGCTGTGGAATAAAATTTAGGAAACAAATTAGCTCGTTTTTTTTTTGTTTTTTGTTTCTTTTTTTTTACATTTCTTTTTATCCCATGGTCCTTCTCCCATTCAAGTTGCAATCTTGTAGCATTTGCTGCTTGGGAAGGGGTCATTATAGTAAAACCCCTCATGGTAGCCATGGGAAATGAATCAAATCCTTGGCTTTTGAGTTTCAGAAAGATCCAGGCATAGGATGGGATGATGTGGAATGGTACTAAGGATACCTTTTTTTTTTTTTTTTTTTGCGGTACGCGGGCCTCTCACTGTTGTGGCCTCTCCCGTTGCGGAGCACAGGCTCCGGACGCGCAGGCTCAGCGGCCATGGCTCACGGGCCCAGCCGCTCCGCGGCATGTGGGATCCTCGCGGACCGGGACACGAACCTGTGTCCCCTGCATCGGCAGGCGGACTCTCAACCACTGTGCCACCAGGGAAGCCCAGGATACTTCTTTATCAGAGCCAGGATCCTCTCACTCTTGTAATGTTTGCTGGTGAGAGAGGGACCATGTATAATAAAGAAGAGAATCAGGCTGAAGCTAGAGGGATGTTGGTAGGTCCTGAGAAGGGGATTTTGGGATTGAATCTTAATTCAGGTATGAGAGCCATTGATAGAATACTCAGATTTGCCACTTTGTAAGAGATGAGTTTGAAATAGAAACTAAGCTTCCTGAAAAGTAGAACAGTCCTATATCCTATACACCTGAGTTTTGCCTGAGATTTACTCCCTCTAAACTCCAAAAAGCCCACCAAACCCTTTACTTAGAAGTTTCATAAAATCCATTAAAGCAGGAAGAAAATACCCAATGGCTAAACTGAGGTCAAATCAAATCAGTGGGAAAACCAATAGTGGCAATTCTCGTTTTGCATGGTTTAGAATGCATGAATTTCTGTTACCTTAGTTGAGTTTGATAAGGCCAGTCCCCCAACAAAATGGTTCAAATTTCAGTATTAATCTTAAGTAATCTTCCACAGCACAAACTTTGCTGCTAGCTCTCCAGCCCACAAATCTTGACGTAAAAAAACAAATGCACTCTTTTTTATGGAGAAGTAATATTCTATTGTGTATATATGTCATATCTTCTTTATCCATTCATCCATTGATGGACGCTTGTGTTGTTTCCATACTTTAGCTATTGTAAATAATGCTGCAATGAACATAGAGGTGCATATATCTTTTCAAATTAGTGATAGCTGGGTCATGTGGCAATTCTATTCTTTTTTTTTTTTTTTTGAGTAATCTCCATCCTGTTTTCCATAGTGGCTGCACCAGTTTACCAACCAACAGTGTACAAGTGTTCCCTTTTCTCCAAATTCTCTCCAATATTTGTTATTTCTTGTCTTTTTGTTAATAGACATTCTAATAGCTGTGAGGTAATAGCTTGTCGTGGTTTTCATTTGCATTTCCCTAATAATTAGTGATGTTGAACATCTTTTCATGTGCTTGTTGGCCATCTAAATGTCCAAGTGTCCTTCGATGGATGAATGGATAAAGATGTGGTGCATAAACACAATGCAGTATTACTCAGCCATAAAAAGAAGGAAACCCTGCCATTTGCAACAACATGGATGGATCTTGAAGGTATTATGCTAAGTGAAATAAGTCAGACAAAGACAAATACCATATGATTTCACTCATATGTGGAATCTCACAAAACAGAACACAAAATAAAACAAAAAAATCGTAGATATGGAGATCAGATTAGTGGTTACCAGAGGAGAACGGGGTTGGGGGGGGTGGGCAAAATGGGTGGTGGGGGTCAAGTGTGTGGTGATGGATGATAACTGGACTTCTGGTGATGTTCAGTTTGTAGTGTATACAGGTGTTGAATTATAATGTTTCAGATACATATATGAAACAGATGCACATCATGATCAGTGAAAATCACATCACTTTATTCAGGGCCTGTCACTGTGCATCTGTTATTCAGTTCATGCACAAACAGCAAAGTGCATAGTGATGATGTGTCTTTGTCTTCCAGTGATAAGCTCATGTGACTTTTTACAAAAATAGATCCTTGAAACGGAATTGGTGAACAATGGAAGTGCAGCAAAGAAACAAAAAATGATAACTCTGGAGGTAAAATTGGAAAGTGGTTATGAAAAAAGGATGAAGATGTCCCAGAGGAAGTGACACTGGTTTAAAAAAAAAAAAAATCCAGGGCTTCCCTGGTGGCGCAGTGGTTGAGAGTCCGCCTGCCGATGCAGGGGACACGGGTTCGTGCCCCGGTCCGGGAAGATCCCACATGCTGTGGAGCGGCTGGGCCCGTGAGCCATGGCCGCTGAGCCTGCGAATCCGGAGCCTGTGCTCCGCAACGGGAGAGGCCACAACAGTGAGAGGCCCGCGTACTGCAAAAACAAAACAAAACAAAACAAGACAAAACAAAAACCCAAACAAAAAACTCCACATTAAAGAACTCTTAGAGATATTATACAATGTTTAAATCAAATAACAAAGAACAAAAGGTTAAAAGCTGACCCAAACTTAGAAAAGAGCGTAATAACTCAGTAAGACAGAAAAAATGTTTGCTCCATATCCTATTACACAATGAAAAGGCAAGCACTGTTTAAACAACTTTTGATGAGATTCTTACAAAAATTTTAAACATATTAATTTTCAATGTTTCTAATGTTTTAAATTACAGTGTATAGAATATATATTAATTTTTCTATTTTTTAAATTTCCCTATGTATTTATAATTGACAGTAAGAGGTGATTTATTGTTTTGACAAAAACTTCTAAAGGTCACAAAACAATCATAATTTCTCATTGATTATTAAGACGACTTGCATGGTTTTAGCTTGCATGGTCATACTTATGGTCCCATACTACTGTGCAGTGTGAAGACTATCAGTATCCAGAAATGTTCCTTTACCTATTTAAAATCAACCTCAAAATATCTCCATCTCAAAAAAATATACACCCAAAAATTCTCATGCTGCTCTCAAGAGTTGTCCTGAAATTGGTGTTCTCAACCTACACACAGAGGACGAGAAAAATGTGCTGTGAACTATATTCTGAGGCCTTGGGAGTCCTCTAGGGACAAGCTTAGTAAATGCCTTCTCTCCAATGAGCCTTTGGTGTCGAAATGTCCCCCTCTGTTGTTAAATAGTCTTATGCGGTTGATGTTGCTCATTTTTGGTGTTGTTAGCACATCATCTCATAAGTGAACCTATGATCATTGTGTGGGATGTTCACAAGCCCAGTCATTGCACTCCAGTCATTACTACTCATTCTCCATGTCATGTTTTATGTGGGAATATGCCTTGTGGGACAGGAAACAATCAGACACTTATACTAACAGAGAGGATTACAGATGTGCTCTTCTTTTATTGTCTCTGGGGTTCTTTTAGATCATCTGAAATGACTAAACAAAGTTTAAAAATATTTCACCAAAAATGCTTAATGCCACATATATACAATGGAAAATTACTCAGCCATAATAAAAAACAAAATTGAGTTATTTGTAGTGAGGTAGATGGACCGAGTCTGTCATACAGAGTGAAGTAAGTCAGAAAGAGAAAAACAAATACTGTATGCTAACACATATATATGGAATCTAAAAAAAAAAAATGGTTCTGAAGAACCTAGGGGCAGGACAGGAATAAAGATGCAGATGTAGAAAATGGACTTGAGGACACGGGGAGGGGGAAAGGTAAGCTGGGACGAAGTGAGAGAGTGGCATGGACTTATATATACTACCAAATGTAAAATAGATAGCTAATGGGAAGCAGCCGCATAGCACAGGGAGATCAGCTCGGTGCTTTGTGACCACCTAGAGGGGTGGGGTAGGGAGGGTGGGAGGGAGATGCAAGAGGGAGGGGATATGGGGATATATGTATACATATAGCTGATTCACTCTGTTATACAGCAGAAACTAACACACCATTGTAAAGCAATTATGCTCCAATAAAGATGTTAAAAAAAAAAAAAAGAGTTTCCTTGAAAAAAAACCCAAAATAATATAACAAGTTGGAAAACTGTCTGGTACCTTTTACAAAGCTAAACATAAATAACCCCTATCTTTTCATAATTACACTCCACTGTTTTTTACCCAAGAGAAATG
Organism: Delphinapterus leucas; assembly: GCF_059928025.1. Classification (NCBI taxonomy): domain Eukaryota; kingdom Metazoa; phylum Chordata; class Mammalia; order Artiodactyla; family Monodontidae; genus Delphinapterus; species Delphinapterus leucas. The sequence goes on along the minus strand of NC_143131.1, from coordinate 76,460,976 downwards.
AAAACTCCTGTCCACAAAAGATTTGTACAAGAAAGTTCATAGTGGTCTTATTCACAGTAGCCCCAAATTGGAAATGACCCAGTGTCTATCAACAGGAGAATAAATAAAGTGTGGTATTTTCATGCAATATATTACTACTTAGCAATAAAAATGAATGAACTAATAGTGCTTAAGTATACGGCTGAATCTCAGTATGTGGAACAAAATATGCCAGACTCAAAAGAGTGCATGCTGTATGATTCCATGTATATGAAATTCAAGGAATGATAAAACCAATATTGTGAGATTTTGAAATCAGAACAGTGGTTTGTCTTGTGGTAGATGGGATAGAGTAGGAGGACATATGAAAACATTTTATGGGGAGATGGAAATTTTCTATATCTTTATTTAGTTTTTGGCTACCTGGGTGTTTACATTTATGTATTGAACTATACACTTAAGGATTTAATTTTATGTAAATTTTACCAAATAAAATAAAAACTTTCATTGATTCAAAGTTTTCACATTTCTTATAAGTAATAATTACTAAGAAAATAGATTTAAAGAGAAGTAATTGCTTGGTTACTAACATCTGCTTTTATCTTATTATGAAGTTTCCCTGTCACATTTAATCTTTGTTGTTTTGTTTGAGACTTGAATGGGGTTCTTCATAGGAGAGTATTTTCACCCAACATGGGACTCTGGTGTCAACTTGTAAATTGAAAATCAAGATAAAACAATATAATCTAAGTTCTGGAGCTGAAAAATTGGCATTTCTTTGAAACATTTGTAAAGTATGTGAATTTTTTTTTTAATCTATATGAAACTTACAACCCACAAGTACTGTGTAGGGGGTAGATGTAGTCATGGAAGCTGTCATATAAAAATGGTTACAGGCTCAGAGTAGCTGTTTTAAATAAGCATCCTTTTCCCATCCTACCCCTAATCTTCTGATCTATTAGATCAGTGATCTTATTGAAAGGTCCAGGGACTTTTTCCATGTCAGTAATGATTCTGTGTAGTCCATGGTTCTATTTTATTGAATGCAAAAAGGGATCTAAAGAAGGTGGGATAGGTCTGTGAGCACTCCAAAGTGGACTCACTCCATTTGGGTGCCAAGAACAGAATGGGGGGAGGCCAGTCGTAAAATCTGTCTCATTGCTTGGCCCGAGCTAGGGAAGAAGGCTGGGTAGGTACTGATGCAAAGAAAACTTCTGTACAATATTTTTCTACTGAGTAAAAGCTAGTGTCTTAGAAGGCTCTACATGATCTCACCATCTCTTTTTTTTTTTCATTTTTTTTTCACCATCTCTTATTTTTCTGATCTCTTCTACTCTCCTTTACTTCAATCACATTGGCCCTGACTGGCCAGGTACTCTCTTATCTCAGTGCCTTTGCACTGGCTTTGCCCTTTGCCTCGAATTCCCTTCCTCCAGACAACCACCAAACTCACTCTTTCACCTCTTTGAAGTCTTTGCTCAAATGCCATCTTCTCAGCTAGCCTTACCTGACCCCAGTAGCTAAAATTGGACATCTCTCCTCTATTGGACACTCCGTATTCCCCTTTTCTCGTTAGTGCTTTTTGCCATAACACATCACCTCCTCATATTTTATACCATTTACTTATTTGTTTGGCTTATTGTTTGTCTTCTCACACTAGAATGACAGTACCTAGCTCAAAGAAGATAATCAGCATTTATCCAAAGACAGAGTGAGTGAATACAGTGGGGAGAGAGCCTGTGAGTAAGCCGGTAGGCTCTTGATCCAGACCATCTAGGTTGCAATCTGACTCTGCTAGTTCTTGGCTGTGTGACCTTGAGCAAATCACCTAATGTCTCTGTGCCCAAGTAAAATGGGTACCTACCTCGTATGATTGTGGTGAGAATTAGATAAGTTCATACTGTAGAACATTTAGGACAGTGCCAGGCATGTTTAGGTGCTCTACATATATTAGTTATTGTTGATATTCAGTAATCTATGGATAAGTTTTCTTCAGGTCCTATGTGCTGTTATAAGGGAATTTAAAATTAGGAGTCTAACCTTCTGAGAGTTTAGAATTGAATTTTTATATAGTTCCTTTTTCCCAGAAAGCGCTTTCACACACTATGTATTGAACTTCAGTTTATTCTTTAAGACCCAGCTCAAATGTGACCTTCTTGGTGAGGCCACCCTATTTTCTCCAGGTGGTGTAAACTCTCTTTGCTCCGAATGCAAAGCATTCATTTGTTTGTTTTGCAAACATTTATTGAACATGTATTCATGGGCCAGATGAGGAACTAGGGATATAGGGAAGACTAAGATGTGGCTTTGACTTTGAGGGTTATGTAGTTTGTTAGCAAACGCAGATGTACGCAGAAATAAGGGCACAGTGGTATCATGGGTCTGTTAGCAGGTAGAGTGCTTATCTGTTTATCTCTGTCCTGTCTCCTGGATTGTGAGCTTCTGTACCCAGAAACTCTACATTTCAGTTATTCTTTGTGTCACAATTCCCTCTGTGGTGCTTGTCTGGCACATGGCATGTACTTAAACACGTTTATTGAAATAGTTGACATAACTGGGGAAAACAAGAAGTGCATAACAAAGAGACAAGTAAAAGAAATGATCATGATGATGATATTAACAGCGAATACTTTTTGAGCGTTTACTCTGGGCCCGCTACCAATCTAAGTACTTCACATATTTTACTTTAACCTATATAACAACAGAAATAGAAAGGTATTATCATTTGTATTCTATGGATGAGGAAACAGGCTCAGAGAAACTAAGCCACTTGTCCAGGGACAGACCATGGTTACAACTCAGCATGGTTTGCTTCCAAAGATTATTTTTGCCTGCTAGTCTATACATCACTAAGATGTTGGCTGGTACCGATCTGGAAACTTTTTGTGGTCAGCTACTTGTATCTGAGTATTCGGTATTTCTTCTCCTGCTATTTTTCTTTCTCCAAACTCGTCAGACACAATTATGGACATAAAAGTCGTGGACAAATGGCTCCAGGGAGTCGTGTTTCAATTAGTAAAGTTGAGGCCAGTGTGGTCAGCTTTCTGGATTCTGACATACCTCTTCTCTTCTTTTTCTTTTTCTCAGTGTAGTTTAAAATGTGCTGATAGAGAATTGGACTGCTGGCAGTAGCACCAACCTACCCATCAAAAAGAAAGAGGCAGTGGGGAACAGTTAGGAAGAACATAAAGATATTCCTTTCCATTTCTTAAAAGCCTTTACTGGAGGAGAGGGAGCCAGAAAGATAGGAGATGGTCTAAAGTGGCCTTGCCTTTCATGAGTTTAAAGGTACTTAGTGTGGGGTGAAAAGTTATTTTTCTTTTCTGGCTTCTCTAAATAAGGAGAAACAGGTCATCTTAGAAAACAAAGGAGGATTCTATTTCATCATCTGGCACAGTGTTAGGCTTGGAAATTGTTGTATAGTCTGATACACTTCAATGAATATCTATTTAGTCAGAATTTATAAGGGGATATAAAATCAAGTAGTTTCAATGTTCACAGGTAAAATCCCTATTTTTTCCCTTCAAATGAACTAGTCAGGATGAAAACCCGTTTATTTTAGCAGGCTTACCTCAAGAACACTTTGATTGCAAGGTGCCAGTGCACTTTAGTAGGGTGGCTATCTGCTTGAGGAGAACAGAACAAAATAAGTATCCTCAAGGATTTTTAGGAAAAAAGTCAGCTACTTCTGTTAAATTAGGAATAGAAATAGCAGCATATGACAGTTTAAGCAACCCCAAGAATGGGTTTACTTGGAGTCAAATGCATGATCATCTTAGGTCGGATAACTGACTTCTTCAGCCCTGACATGGACAAAAAAGATCAGTTAATTTAGACCATATTCCAACAGTCAGCTTAAAAATTGTGTTCTTATTGTGATATCCCCCCCCAAATCTAAAGATATTAATATTAGCAGAATTATTGTAAAAGGACAAATTTGATAACACTAAATGAAACGACAAAAACCTCTGATATTAAAATGAGAGAAGATAAAGCAATTCTAATGTAATAGCTATTAGAACATCAGGATTGCTATTATCTTAGAATTGACATTGTTGTATCAATTATGTACATTTTTATAACAAATCTGAATAACTTAAGTTCTTTCAACTTTTTATAGTCCACGTTAAACTATTTATGTGGTGTCTATGTTGAGACTGTTGCGCTTATACTATTTTTATATTTTTTGTAGACAGTAAAAATTATGTTCTTAAATATTGGACGTAAACATCTAATTACATAAGCTTATATTAAATCCAGTTTTAACATAGTTTGAGTAGTTAAAGTCTGACTTTGATTTGGAGATTTCCTTGGCCCTTTCTCCTTGAACCCAATTGATAATATTATTATATTGCTTTTCATTTAGTTTATTATTCTTAGAGCAGAACTATTTTCATTATTAATTATTATAATAGAATACAAGCAGCATGGGATTATAGGGAAGGGAACATGGTATGTCTTTTTTAATGTCAGAATAGAACAGGCGTTCAATAATATTCGCTGAATGAATGAATAACTTGAAAGTACATCTTACTATCTGGTAATCATAATGGTTATATTAACTAGCATTTATTGAGTACTTACCATATCTTAGGCACAACATGTTTCTCCTTTTTATACATCATTTCTCACAAAAAACTGAAGATTAGAGAGTGTAAGTTTAAGTGCCTTGTCCAAGTTCAGGTGGCCAGCAAGTGATAAGCTCAAAGCCAGCTTCTCTTCTCTGGGTCTTGCAGAAGCTACTCTCTTTCCCTTGTTCTGCAGTATTTTTCCCTCCCCTTTTTTGTTCGGCCTCACACAGGAAGCGAGCTCTGCAGACTGGACATTGTTAGTGGAGAGGATGAGTGGACTGGCCCAGGCCCTGCTCTCTGTCTCTCATGTGGGGTCTGATCTCCTCCTTAGCTCTCAGGCTGTGAGGTGGATTTAAGGGCACTGAGTCATCCTCCTTCAAACTGGTGCTCACTAGTGGCCCCTCTGATGTACAGACGTTCTCTCTTCCTCCTTCCCTGCCTGTGGGCTGGTTTGTGTGCTGAGCTAATGCCTATGAAGCAAAATGATGTCTTCTGGGTCCTCTTCAGTGTTTTCATCAGATTGAAGGGAGACACTTTATTGAAACTGCTTGGCAATATCATTTTTAATTGGAAGTCTCTTTGACTTTGCAGTTTTAATTGCATTAACAGCAGTGTACTGGAGTGACTTAGAAAATGTTTATAACTTGACCCAGTCGAAGCCCTATTTACTAAAAAATAAAATTAAAATTCACTCTTCAGTCTCTGCCCTTCATCCTTTGAACCAAACCAAACCAAACCAATCAAACTTCACAGAAAAGACCAGGTTTGGGTTTTGAATCTAGAATGTTTTGAATTGAAAGAAATAACTTAACTTGTTCACTTTTAGTGTGTCTCTTTATGGGTACCGGATTCCAATGCCATTAATTTGCATGAGTGCTTTCATGCATATTTACTTACATGGTTGCCAAAGCACTAGATATCAAATGCGGAAGAGACTGCTTAGGGTTATGTGATGCAAGACACTGTCTTGACTTCTTGCCTTTTTGTTTCAGTACATGAGAAAAACCTTCATCTCAAGACAGAATCCTCTAACGCTTAAATATATCGTATTAGTGATACATAAATATTAAGAACAAATATCAAAATGTACTATGAAGCTTTAACACACTCTCAAGTAATGAATGGTAAAGTTTTTAGTCTGTTTAATTTAATCATTGCAGTTGATTCCCCATTAAAGGACAAATTATAATAATATGACTCTCCCTGCCTCAATATTTTTTACTCTAAAATAGAAAACATTTAATTTTAGGTAGAGTTCTTCCTCTGACTTGGATGCCACTGGATTGACCTATAAAGAATGAAAAGTAATTGGATAATACAGTTATTCCATAAATTGAGAGACATGTCTCAGCTGGGCAAATATTGCTGACTCAGCATTCCCTCCCTTCATTGAATCACATTTTCACCCGCAATAAAAAAGAAGTCCAGATTTTCATACCTCAAACAGACTTTTTGAAAATGATATGAAAACATGAGCCTGTTGCCAGAGGGAGCAAGACCCATTGGTCCTGTTACCACAAGTGCAGGTGCCTGGAATGCTGGACAGTGATGGACATGATTGACAAAGGCAGGCCTAAGTTGGTGTGAAGGCCACAGGCTCCAGGCTGATGAAACACCCTGGAAATGTGCCCAGTGGAAACTCAGGACGGCATGGGTATGGTTTCATGCCAAAGCTTTTTGGGAATGGGTCCAAAATCTTCTTCTGTAAGGGGAAATGAAAGAGGAAATAACTTGTTATTCCAAACGGGTGAGCGGGTTGGGGTGAGAGTTGAAAGAAGGGTTGAAAAGAGAGAAAGAGAAGGGAGCTGTGAAGGTGAGGATACACTGAAGAGGGGAAGTGAGCAGTTGGGGCTGGAAATTTTAATAAGCTCACAAAGATAAGGAGGAAGTAGGAACTGTTTGGAAGGTAAACACACCATAATGGAAAGAGCGGCCTTGCCAAGAATAGCAACATCAAGATAATTAAAGGAAAAGGCTAACGTAAATGTGAGGAAAAGGAGAAAACGCTGAACAGGTCTTAAATATAAGAACATTCCAACTCAGCATTTCATAATTGACAACATAAACAGGAAAAAGGAAAGAGAGGCCTCCTACAGCTACGCATGCAGATATCCCCCACACTGTGATCTTTGTGTTATCACTCAGATTTCTGTTGACTCAGGTACAGGGGGCTGCATTGGGTGGGGTGAGAGTATAACCTCAATTGTTTATCTTTCTGAGTCTAGTATGTTCTGTATGTTTGTCAGAAAGCCATGATAGCAGGATATTTAATTAATTTCCTGAATTATATTATTTTGCAGTGTTAATATCTGTAATTTAGTTGTCTATAAAACCAAGTCATGACCTCCTTTATATATAAGATTTTCTTGAGCTCTTTTCATGCGAAGGGACTACCTGAAAAGCAATTTTAAAAGATGATCAAGCTTATTAAGTGTATACTTAATCACACACAACATCACATTGCGTAGTACCCCACTCCATTCTGTTCTGTAAATAGTTAATGTCATACTCTAATTTGTGTTTTCTTTTAGTTCTTGAGCATTTCACAACCTTCTTTCTAGAATAAAATTGTTCAGAAACATAAACAGGGAGTTATTAAGATGAGAGGCAAATAAAAATAACATGTACTTTTTAGTACAGAGATTCAAATTAGACTTCTAATTTCTTCACATGAAAGCAATCTTGGGGTCTCTTCTCTAAATTATTACCAAATATAATACTTATGTATAACTTCATTTATTGTGAAAGAATATAAAAAGTGGCCTATATATTTTTTTTTCTATGTCATAAAATTTAGCAAATATAATTTTACTTCAATACTTGTCTTTAACAAAACTCTCCCAAAAGTTATTTTATATGTATCCAGATTTATAGTACTGGGTCATGCCATTCCAAAAATGTGCATCAATATATAAAACCCTAGGTTTGGTAACTAACCAAACTAGCCGTTGCTTTATTTCCTCTCTTTGGGGTAACTTTTTATTAAGTTTAACTTCATTTGGTTCTTTAAAAATGTTTTCACAAGTTGTTTTATTATTGGTACCTCACATTGCTCACACAGCAGTTCATAACATCTTAAAAGCTTGGCATATTTCTCCTCTTTTGCCAGGAGCAATTGGTGACAAATAAAATAGAAATCTTAACCTTGGCTCTTTCACCACTATAGGAGCCTGATTATTTATCACTCTTGTCTACATGTTCTCAAAATTTAAAGACCAAAAAAGATAACATTTGAACAGACAACCTTTTTTTTTTTTTTTTTAAAAAAGGCACGATTTCTATTTGTCTATCAGAGAGGTATGTGCATTGGAGCCCTGGAGATACAGTCTAGACCTGGCTTTGTCACAAACTACCTGTGTGGAAAAGGGAGAAAAGAAAAGGCTGCCTTCTAGCAAGGCTGGGGAAATGAGTATACGGAAAGAGAAGGAGAACAAGTTCCATGAGGACACTGGGAATTGAGGAACAGGTTATTCAGATCCACCAGAAGAGAGGAACATGGAAGAAAGCCTGGAATCCAGTTAAAGCAAACAGTAAGATAAGGCAGCTGCAGTTCTGTGTCTATGAGTCCAGAAAGTAGCCTAGCTTTTCATGAGGACTCAGTGCAATTGCTGTTGGATTTTGGAATTGAGAATGTAGTTCTCAGCCACCACCCCAGACTGATACTACTAGAACTTGATTCACCTGGTTATTGGTGCCCTCTGGAAAGGGATGTTTACTTTATAATTTTTATTTTTAATTTTTTAAAAGAAGAATGTTGGTCTTAGGCTTATTCCTATTGCACTTGAGGAAATCATTTACATACTTGATTTATATATATATATGTATTTTATATATCTCTCTTTCTATATATATCTGTATATATATATAACTTTTGAACAGTGATCTCAAAAAGAATTTTTAATTTAACTCTCAAAGAATTAAAAACCACTTTCAACACTTTTGAAAAATATAGGCTAGTTCTCAGTTATTTATGGTACTGGATCACAGTGAGTCTGAAACAATTAAAATACGGGAATACCTGGGAATTTCAGATCTAGAAAAAGCTCAAAAAACTGAGTCTCCTAAATTGTTACCACAATTCTTACTAGAAGAAGAGGGAGTAGAGGCTAACAGACGTACAGTGGAACCCATAGTGCCCCATGGAAAATTGAAGTTTGAATTGAATATTGTTGACTATATGCTTCCTTCTATTTTTACCTTAGAAAATGTTTCTTTTAAGATCACCCAAGGCAGATGACATTCATCACTGAGCTTCATCCCCAGTTTCAGCATCTAGCTTATTTTCTTGCACACGGTTGGGGCTCAATATTTGTTCAATATATCAAACTGAACATAGAATGTAGATGTTTCTTAGGAGTCAAATCTCCTTGTTAACGGTAAATTTTCGGCTATAGGGAATTGTATAAGTAGTGTTTAAGATGAATTTTCACTGAAAGTCTCTGGGATGCTGAATGAAGATACATTGAATCCAAGTTGCAGCTTTCTTCCTAGTGGGATCAGGGACAAACAGAGACAGGCACTTGCCTGGGCACATGAACCACACTTTCTGACGACTCGGAAAATACCATTTCCTACTGCTCAAAAGGAAGGTAGAAGACAGAGACCTCCAGACTTTTGTGTTCTGGCTCCATCTTTAAGGCATTCAGATTCTCCTGGAAAGAGTATATATTTTAAGGACCACCTGACAAAATTTAAATGACGTTTTTATTTCTGGGAGCAGGCTTTTCTTGATGTCATGATCTTCTTGTTCACCAAAATGTCACAAGAAAAGAACTATTCCTAAAGCAGTCTCTTCCTTTTACTTCTGAGTGTGATCAGCTGCCAGGGTGCATGAGGGGAAGTTGGGAAGTGGCAGTTGTCTAATAATGGCATTTTAAACTACATCCTTATTTTATGGGTTGTGTTTGGAAACCACTTCCTTATACTGCAGGTTTTATTAGTACTTAAAAATGAGCTTGAATTTCCTGCTTCTTGGGCAAATAAAAAGGGGAATCTTAACTAAGTCTGATTACCTTTTATTGTATGTAAATTTTGAAATGATTATTTTAATTTTATTTGATTAAAGAAAACATAAAAACATTCTCCCTAGCACATGTGAATCTCCTCTTTGGCTGTCTCTTTGAGGAGGAGGAATAATAATCCTTCATCGTGGAGTCTGAGAGGATGCCATGGGTTGGAGTAAACTAGTGGTGGGTCCTCTCAGGCGATCCTTTTCTCTGGGTCAGAAATAAAAGAGGATCAGTAACTTGATTTCTGCCTTCTTCTCTCCAAGACAGAAGGCTTGATAACTTGCCTTCTAAGTATCAGAAAGGAGAAAACAATTGTACGTTTCCTGTTGCCACTGTTCCTAATGACCACAAACTTAGCGACTTAAAACAATACAAACTTATTCCCTTATAGTTCTGGAGGCCAGAAGTCTGAAATCAGTTTTACTGGGCTAAAGTCAAGGTGTCAGCAGGACCATGCTATAGGGGAGAATCTATTTCCTTGCCTTTTCCAGCTTCTGGAGTTGCACTCCTTGCTCAATGGCCCCTTCCTCCATCTTCAAAGCCAATGACTAGCATCTTGTTTTCTTGACTTGGCTTCCCTCTGCTTCTGTATGCTTCTGTCATGTGGTCTCTTCTCTTCTGTGAACAAATCTCCACTGCCTTCTTCTTATAAATACACATGTGATTACATTTTGGGCCCACCTGGGAAAGCCATGATAATCTCCCCATCTCAAGAACCTTAATTTAATGCTATTTGCAAAATCCCTTGTGCCGTACAGAGTAACATTCCCAAGTTCCAGGGATTAGGATCTGGGTATTTTGGGGAGCCCATATTCAGCCTACCACAACAATCTTTCAGCCTTTCTAAGAATGTAGGGGGATCCTCCCTAACTTTTTGCTTTTGTGAAAATTTGTAATATAAAAACAATTATTTCAGTGAGGGAAACGGGGAATTTTTGAATCACAGCAACATAATTGTTTCTCCTATAGGAATTTAGGATATAAAGATGTTTTTATAGTTGTAAGTGAATTTCCATGAAAACTAAGACGATCCAGCTTGGAGGAATGAAAGGACCTCTGTTTTACAGATAAGAAAACTGAGGCACAATGAGATTGCATAACACGCCTATAATTAGTCACACAAGGAGTAAGTGATGAAGCGTGGATTCCAACTCAGAGCCCATGTTTTACCTACTAGATCAGAATGAAGAGTGGAGGGTGAGGCTCAGTGCTAAGGTGATAATTGATGCTAAGAAGAGGTCAATATCAACAGGGGTGGGAAATAGTGTTTGCTTCTAAAGTCAGAAACATAATCTCACAGAGCTGGAAGGCAGCTAGACTTGCTAGATTTCCTGGGGTGGTACTTTTCAATCTGGTATGTTGGGCGCACCTAGGATCCAATCTAGGTTAGTTTTTTGTTATTATTATTATGAATAGCAGTCAGTGTAAAGAAGTTTGGAAACACAAGGCTCACGCCTGCTAATGATAGAGATGAGAAGTCAGCGAGGGCCTGACACCCCATCCATCCTCACCTGCTCCAGACCTCGTTTCATCAGTTATTTTCTTATCATGTCATCAACACTTCATTCTGTTCTGGTCCCTTTTGATCAGCCTGCAAACATGTTTAAAACTTTCTCTTTAATTAATTTTGGCACAATATCTTCATCATCACTCAATTTCTCTCTTTCAATTTACCACCAAAGTTCTTGAAAGAGGAATTTAGTCCTGCCAAATTTACCTCCTCCACACCCACTCATTCTTCCTCTCATTACGGTCAGCATTCCATTTCCATCGTTCCACTAGAGCCTCTCTCAGGGGTCACCAGTAACTTCCTAGTTGCCAAGCCTACTGACCTATTTCCAGTTCTTATTCTCAGTGACCTCTCTGCAATATTTCAGAATATTGATTACCCTCTACTGTTTTTTTTTTTTTTTGTGGAGCACAGGCTCCGGACACGCAGGCTCAGCAGCCATGGCTCACAGGCCCAGCTGCTCCACGGCATGTGGGATCTTCCCGGACCGGGGCACGAACCCGTGTCCCCTGCATCGGCAGGCGGACTCTCAACCACTGCGCCACCAGGGAAGCCCTACCCTGTACTGTTTGAAATCCCCATTTCTATGTCTCTCCCTTCTGAGCCTTTTCTTCATTTCTTTTCCATTCCTTTGATGTTAGAATACTGAGGGTTCTGTCTCTGGTCTTCCTCACCTCTTATTCCTGAACACCTTCTCCCTGCGTCTTCCCGTCTGCTCCCATTGTTTCAGCTACCATGAATGTGGGAAAGATGCCCCAGTTCTAACCTGCATCCTGACCTCTCTCCCTTACTTCAAGGCCCTTACTTCCAAAATCTTCCCTAATGCCTCCTTCTGGATATGACCTGCAGAACTGCAAACTCATCACCTCAAAACAGGACTTGGTACCTTATTTTGTAAATTTGTTGTTTCTCTTCCATTATTTGTCTTGTTTTATTTGGATACCATCTCACAAAGCAAGAACCTTGGTGTTATCGCCTCTCTTTCTCTTTCTTTTCATGTCTCACTAAATTCTGGGCCTTTGGCATCCTCACTTTGGATTTTCTGAACCACCTGAAACAGATTTTAACGTGCTAGCACTATTCTAAGAGCTTTACCTCTCTTAGCCACTTAATCCTCACCTATAATAAAAGAACTGTTAAAACATATATATTCTAGGCAAACCTCTCTCGTAAAGTGTGACTAGTATGATGGTGTGTGTGCATGTGAGCAGTTCTGGGGTATTTCCATGCCTTTGGGGTGCCATACAGTTCCCCTTTAGAATTAGTAAGATGGGGCTCTATCACCTCACATTGGGTTTCCTGGTGGTTGGTTTTCCCATAGTTAAAAAGAAGTTATGAAACTAATATACTATTGTAAATCAACTATACTTCAATTAAAAAAAAAGAAGCTATACCCTATTATTCCTGACACTGAGATCTTTCAAGTCCAAATGCCTATACCCCAATCTTATGGAAACGTGGCCTGAGAAGGGAAAGAAAATCATTAATTTTTTTGTTCCCATTTATAATTTATGCCCCTAACTGTTTCTCAAATGGGTGGGAAGTCACAGTGATCCTGGTTACTTGACCAGCTGGGAACTAAATTATCAAATAGTCCTTTGAAAATTCAAACAAACAAACAAAAACAAACAAACAAAGAAAAACTCCCATTTATAGGACAGGACATTGAGGCACAGAGAGGTTAAGAAACTTGTCCAAAGTTATGCAATTTGTTTAGTGTCAGGATTCAAAAAGATTATTATCCCTATTCAATTTAGTAAGAAAGCTTATGGCTACTTGAGCTTAGGTAACTTGCCTACTGCTGCACAGGTAGCTCAACTGGGATTCAAGCCCAGGTCTTGGATTCCAGACCTCCAGCTCTTCTTTCCCACTATGCTTAGTATGAAATGTGGTTCTTACAATACTGCGGCCACCTAATGAGGGTGCAGGGCTCCTTGTCTGTGACCTGTGATTCTCCTAGAATCCTCCCCGTGCTCCACCCCCAAGTTGGAAACACTGATTTCATCTCTGCAGAGCATAAAGGTAGCTGTAACATAAGGCACTACAGAAGTATTACCTATTTTTCATATCCTTGTTCAAATCTCCACTCTCCCATTTACCTGCCAGCATAAGGAGTGGGGTTTTCCTTTGCAAGAGGATAATCTGAAATGCTACTTTTGCATCGGAAAACTAAGAGGTTCATATATCCGGCTTGGATGGGAACGTTTTTCAGCCTCAGAGCCTATAAAAATATTGTGGCATGAATAGTTCAGCTGAAACAACAGAATGCTGGGAAAATGAGTCTGCAAAATGTACTTGAAATATCAGTCATCAACATGGTATAAAACACCACTTCTCCCACAGAGGGAGACCTGTGCCTGAGAGCTAAGTACACTTCCACCTGCAGGACTAGCTGGGGATTTTAGGGTTACACTTTGCAAACTCGTAACTACTCAAACCCATTGACTAACATGAAGATTAAAGACTAGGGAATACACCTCATTCCTCTGGGCTCCCTGATATATCCTCCAAGGTGACAGAAAACATAGAGGTGTCCTTGGACTATAAAGACATTGTAATATATTTTAAAATTATATATAAATATTATATAAAATTTATGTATACATATTTATATATTATATGTGATTATAATAAAATTTGTATTGTATATATTAAAATTATATATAATATAGTTTACATAATATATATAATTTAATATGAAATTTATATTTATATAGATACATATATATCATATATAAATTATGATATATCATGTATAATACAGTATATAATTATATTGTCACATATAATATATATATTAGATGTCATGTATATTAGATACATATTAATGTTATACATAAATATTGTGATATATTATGTATCATATATAGTTTATATATTTTATATATGTAAATATAAGGTATTTTATATACATTTCATATAAACATATACAGTATATTGTATATATGCACATATAAGCCAGTGGTGCAAAGTTTGTTTTTAAAATAACCTGGAAACAAAAGATTCTCTAGCTATTCTTTTTTTCGATAAAAACATTAAAACTAAAAAATGTAAATAAAAGGAGGAATACAAAAGATATTAAAACTGGCTGAGGGCATTAGTTTGGGTGCCTTGTGGAGAAGCAGATTTGGCAGCGGGAAGGTATCGCTTTCAATATAATTTTTTTGTTATAGTCACCAGTTTGTTGTATTTTTTAGATTCCATTTGCATGTATAACTTGACTCATTTTTATAATCATGGATTCAGAGAGCTTGAGTGAACTGACAGCACAGGATCTCCAAAAACATTCTGAATACAGGGGATTGATGCTCTGCTTTAATGAGCAGCCCCACTGGTCCTTGAACTTCCCCACATATTCTGCCATGTGGGGTACATGCCTCATTTAAGGAAAGGGCCCCTTTGCAAGAGTCACTCGTCAGCCCAGCACATTTCCCGGATGCTGGCAGTTTGGCCATTTGTCAAGGCGCCAGCATTTGGTGACTTCTGGTAATGGATTTCCGTGTTTGTTTTATGAAGATTTTCATTCCAATACTGTGAAGAACTTTGGCAGCACTTAAGTGAAGGTAGCTTAGCACGTGACATGAGCTTGGGAGCAGCAACCCATCCCGCAGTGCCTGCAGCCTGCTCACTCCCTCCCTGGGCTGGTGGTTACTGAAAGCCCAAGAGAACTTGTCAGCCTGGCTGAGCAAGAAGCCGCCCTGTCCCAGCATGGGCAGTACTGGCTCTCATAGATATTCTGGCCGTGTGGCCTGGGCATTACTTCAGAAGTCCTGGGCTGAGGCTTGCTACAGTTGCCGAGTGGAGGATATTCCCACAGAGGTCCCAGAGGTGCTGGGGCCGAAATTATATCCAACACCCAGGGGCTTTTCAAGATTCCGACCTAAGATCTTACGGATGGATATGTCAGCGCTGCGGCATTCTCTCCGGTGCATCTCAGCGCGCAGGCCTGGTCTTGCGGATCGAGCACAGGACTGGGGGTCCTCAGGAGGCAGGAATCTGGTGTTTACTCTCATCTACCCGGTTGTGTGACCTTGGCCACTACCCTCCCTGTGTAGCTGTAAAATGCAGCAGATGGGCAAGAGGTTCTGACGGCGTCGGTCGGTTAGGGGAAGTGGGCAGGGCGTCGAGGGGTGGGGCAGATTTGCACACGTGAGCAGCACACCCGCAGAAGCATGGGGGGCTGCTGCCCCTACCCTCCAGAGCACAGGGAGGACCTTACATGGGCATGGCAAGCACGAGAGACCTCGTGGAGTGTGACAAATGAAAAATTTTAAGATGACATTTACTTTTACAAGTCAGACATTTAAGTGGGTCCTTTTTATGGAGCATTTTCAATTTTTATGTCACCAAAGAGACTTTTGCATTTCTTATAATTCTTCTGCACATTAAAAATGAATTATAGTCTCATCCATTTTAGAAAAGAATTTGGGGGAATTTGTAAAACAGACAAAGGCCACATATGCCCTGAGACAGTCCAATAACCTGAATGAGTTTCTCTCCTTGATGGATATACTAGTACCTGTGACTGAGGAAAAGACGTTAAATGTCAAAATTTTAGTATGAACCTAGTGTTTGGTACCATTCGTAAATATTTTTACCGTCTCTCCCACCGTTTCATGTGTTTCTGAATGTTTGTTGGGGAAAGTCATGTGGACAGAAATAAGCAAGAGGTGGGCCAACGTTCCGAGCCCGGAGTGCCCAGACAGTGCTCGATGTGTCACCAGGCTCAGTGCTAACTGGTTTGCATATCCCAACTCATTTAATTCTCACAACAACCCTGGGAGGAAGCGTTGTTTTGTCTTCTGCATTTTCAGATGGATGCTCTGAAAGGTTAAGGAATGTGCCAAGGTGGAGGGTCATGAACCCAGGCATCCTGGTCCAGAGTCCTTGCTGGGTACCACCGTGCTGACCTGCTGCCTGGTGGTACTCGGGCTGGCCTTCGCCTTCCCCTGTGGTTTTTACTACATAGGGTCAAGACGCAGCAGGCTCTGGAAACTATCCTATTAAGTGTAAGTGTTTTGAGAAGAGGATCCAGGTTTGGCTAAAGGTACTAATTTTATACCTGCTGGAGAATTGAATCAAATCGAATGGTGTGTCCTCTCTGCACGCTGCACTCCTGGGACGAGTTTGTGAAGGCCGGCTTTCTCCCATAGTACACAGCAGTGGTGGGAGCTCTGCCATCCTCCCCCGGCCAGATGAAAAGTATCAAGAGTCTAGAATCTGGTCATCATGCAACAAATCAGGGCAATAGTAATGGGCAGGGAAGGGAGAAAAGCCTTTATTTTGGATTTGTTTAAATTGGGATAGAATTGCCAGTGGCTCCTGCAACTGATGCTTAAACCAGTTCTGGGATTTTGTTCTCTCCCAACACCATCAGACATCTTACACGGAGGGCCACAAATTAGAGAGCAATGGGAAGATGGGAGCCAGGCCCGTGAGGGGTCTGGAAACCACCAGAACAGTGGAAGTTGCTGCTAATACCTACCTCAGAAAGAGAAGCTTTTATTTGCATTAGTAATGTTGTAATTTGTGTGATCTTTTATGAGTAGGAAATTAATTTATGGAATATTTTGGTTTACACAGTTCATTTTTCCAGCATTCCATGGCATATTTGAAATATGGGACAAAGCACTCTTATCACAGTTATTTTAAGAAGTTAGGAAGCAAATACGACAAACCTACACCAATTCTCTACAACACGGCAGGGCATGAATTTGATTCCCTAATTCACAGCTATTTCCCCAGCACTTAGAACAGTGCCAGGCATTGTTCAGGTGCTGGGAAATATTTGTTGAAAGACTGCAAATGAATGAAGTGTGTAGGTTGCATAAAAAGCCTGCCAGCTCCTGACAGATCTCATCACCTTTGCCACTAATGTTTTATTTTAGTGGTTTTAAACATAAAAAAAGAAATTTTGTATAAAACTTGAATATATAAACAAAAATGTTTTTAATTAATTAAGTCCAAATATAGAACTTTCCCTTATTTTACAGCTAGTCAATGATAACAATGAAGCTGTTATAATGACAAACCAAAATTTGAAATCTAGGACTCTGACAGGTGCAGGCATATAGCAGCCTCAAATCCAATTTATTTCTGTCTTCTATTCTGCTTGCCCGATACTGTATCAAGAAATTATTGGTTCACAGAGAAGTAGTTTGCTTTGCAATCTCAGGATACATTTCAGTGAAACTGATTTGGGAGCTTGAGAGAACTCACAGAAAGTGTTTGTTTCAAAGCTGAATCATTAACAACACATTATCTATTTGCTCTTAAACCTCCTCATCAGCATGTTGGATCAGAAACGCTGCAAACTTTACACAAGAGCTAAGGGTATCTGTGATCTGGATACGTGCTAGGCATTCATTTGCCATGAAGGGAAGCTGCCTGCAGGTGTGCTACACTACCTTGCTGTGGGTAGTGTACTTGAATGTCTGCCTAAACTGAACACTCTGTTGTGCTTGAAGAACCTTGGGATTCCGAAGAACAGTGCGGGTAGGAGGGAAGGAGGTAGGTAGGCAGCAAGAAAGCCTCATTAGTGAATGGGACTTTGTTGGAATTAGGCCTTCACTCATTCATCCATTTGTTCATTTCTAAATATCTGTTGAGTATCTATTGTAAATAAAGGGCTCCTCTCTCTGAAGAGGTGAAAAATCCAGCTTCTATAGAATTGGAGTCCCTGTTAGGGATGAGGAAATGCAAGAAGAGTAGGATAATGTAGTTCAGATCACTTTGAGGGAGTACAAAGAGAATAATTGGTACGAGGTGGAGGTTGTTACTGGAGGTTTCTCTAGTGGCCAGTTCTTTGAATTGCTCTAAAATAGTCAGGAATATGCTTGGCATGCATCACCTAGGCATACGCACACACACCTCATACAGATTCACTGTTTTTCAGGAAGGATTTAGTTTTACAAACTCTGGGAAGTCAAGAGCAACATCAAAGAACTTTCCTTGACTGAGATCTTAGGGGTTGGCCTTAACCACATGTCACCTAGTAATGAGTGACTCAACTTACTCTGAGTCAAACTGGAAACATAAATTAGGTCAGCTGAAAATTTTCCACATATTATGAGTGCTCTGAGTTACGGGGCACACGATTTTACCTAATAACTGTAGGTTTATTTGAATTTCAATCAGCTGCCAAGTAAATATTTAAAGCTGAATAGTTGGAACCAAGGAAGCTCATAATCCCTGAAGGGCAATGTGGCTTTTTCTCTCCTCCCCTTGTCTTGGAAACACAGAGGTTACGTGGGAAAGAAAAAAGAAAAAACATAATTCGAAATAAGATAAAATATTTGTTTATAGATTGAAGGCTGTGAACTACAACCCATTTCATTTGTGGATGTTATAATTTTTACACAGGAGAGAAAACACTGTAATTTCTTTTGGTGTTTTCCACCTCTGTTTTCTTCCCAAGCTACAAGTGTATCAACGTTGCTCAGGTTATCCTGACTTCCAGAAGAAAAGAATTAACAATCACTGAATTATTCATCACCTGTAATTGGGACAGAAGACTATAAAATAGAAAGGATGAGCAGGGAGCAGATTAGCTGAAAGGGAAGGAAGGAGGGTTGTGATACTGCTTTGGTGTTAATCCTTTGATGAAGCATCTCCTTTGCCCTAACTTTCCACTGTCTCTCTGCAGCCTGGCTCCCCGGCCGTACTTCTGAGGGGAGGAGGAGAGATGTATAGGTCAAACTCGGTCATGGGAGGGAGTCTGTGCTTTCTTGGTCTAGCTGGAGGCCTGATTCAAACATGAGGTACAAGGTCAAGTCAGGTCAATAGGAACCAGCCTAGGTAAGCAGCAGCTGCTCTATCGCCTTGAGTGCTTTTCAATTTGGAATAACAGAGAAGAGCAGCTTCTCTCTGAATCATTGCTTTTCCCGTCTTATGAATTTCAGAACCTCTTGTACTTTCCATTGCTTTCCAAACACAGACTTGTTTCAGGCTTCCCTGCACACAGATTGCAGTGATGTGGGCAAACGGTTTTGACAAGATATGCAGCTTTGAGAAAAAGCATTTTAGGCTTACAAGGACATGTACTGTTGTTGCCCTCTTTGTAGGGGGTGGGGGGGGGGGAGCTGCTGCGTCCAGCACCCGAGCGGGGAAAGCCAGCCTGGAGGCCCTATGGCACGGTGGAGCCCAGACGGCCGGGGAGCACGTATCCGGCGTTCTCCGCAGGGCTTATCATCAGATTCATAACCAACAGGAGGTCGTTTTCTGTCTGGGTTCTAGGAAGAAGAAAAAGCATGTCACCCAGGGCTTTTTACTCATACTTCTTACATTTGAGTGTCAAAAACATTTACTGAAACCAGCTATGTGCAGAGTGCTATAGAAATGTGAAGAAGAAATGAAAGATCGCCCCTTTCTTTGAGGAGCTACCTTCTAAATTGGAGCCAAAAGCTTGTGAAGCCTGCTATAAATGCTTCTGAAACAGCACAGAAAGGACAAATGAATATTTCAATAAAGGAGGAGAGCGGACAGGATACTCTGGGTTTTCTCACTCCGAAGTTGAAGGGGCTGTGGTTCTGCAGCAAACTTCCCTTGTTTTCTTTTTATAAGGTTTTTCTGCCACCTATTAATTTTTTGCAACCTCCTCTGGTTAATCTTTGTTCTGATTTAGTTTCCTTCTCTGCAAGATTGTGGGTCTAATCATTAACTCCCAGCCTTCATGCTTCTTGTCTTCAAAGAGTAACTCCTTCCACCCAGGTGGGCCATGGTGGGGAAAGAAATCGAATGCCATTAAGTGCAGCAAAAGAAAAAGTGAAATGAATTTGAATTAAGCTCTTTGAATTTAATAGAATAATAAAATGATCTGTTATCTGCTTTTAAATTTAAGGGTTTTATTTTACAAACATACACAGCACTTTACTGAACACGTAACAAATGATAAAATGAATTTCAAGACGATGTTTTGCTCAGTGAAAGGAAAGAGTATAGAGGGAATGTTTAGATAGGGAAATGAACTCAGGAAAAAGGCAGATCCAACTTTGATGTTTTTCAAAATCCTGAAAGCAAGTTCTGCAAATCAAGGCAGTATGTGGAGCTCTGAGCAGCATGGTGTTGTGGAAAGACCACAGCTTTGGGACCAGAGAGACTGGGATTCAGCCTCAGGTGTTCTGGGTAATCGTCAGCAAGTGACTTAGCTACTTTCAGCCCCAGTTGCTTCATTTGATTAAAAACAAGCAATAAGAATCATGTGCTTAAAGAATTTGACACAAAGCAGGTCCTAAATAAATGTTAAAAACTGCCTAGCTAGAGACTACATTTTCCAGCCTCCCTTGCAGCTAGGTGTGTCCACATGACTAACTGCTGACATAAGGGAAACTTCCCCTGTGTCTTATTCCTGTGGGATGGAAACAGATTTGGAGGTAACCCCTCTTTGACCAGGCATATGAGGACAATGATGGTGCAGAAATATCAGGATGGAAGGTGTCTGGGCTGATGAGTGGTATTTGGTCAGAGCTGCCCCATCAGCTGAGATTGGGTGGCCTGTTATGTTAGAGAGACTTAAACTTCTATCTTATTGTTAGAAGGAAGCTATAATATTGGCTTGGTTTTAACCACGTCAAGAAGACGAGTGCAGTCACTCCTGTCAGCAGTCCTAGGCCCTGAGGCAGCCCAGCCCAAGGGATGAGACCTGAAATCTCAAGGAAGAGAGGTCCACCATCCCTGCTGTGCCCAGTCTGATTCCTGACCCACAAAACCTGTGAACATAATCAAATGGTTGTTTCAAGATGCTAAATTTGGGTCAATTTGTTATGCAGCAAAAGTAACTGCAACAGAGTATGAGGGTCGAAGACATATCAATATGAATGGACAGATTCATTATCCAAAATATTCCAATATACTTTGGAATAAAAGTTTCTCCAAAAAAAAAAAAAATTGGCTTGTTTTTTACCTTAACTAATATAGGAGGATTTTAGACATTTTTTTGTTGGGATAGTCACCAGTTTCCAGGAACCTTCTGAAAACAGGCACTGCGGATGTTCAGAACCAGAATTCTGAGACACAAGCTACTGAGAGGTGCAGGTACTGAGCTTTGCCTGTTTCTGAAGCTCCTCTGCCTTGGCCTGTAAGCTTTCATTATTACCCCACCTCTCACCCCAAACACATACCTACTCAGGTGAATCAGTGCTGCCTCACAGTGCCGGGGTACTCATGAGGGCAGCTCCATGGCAAAGTGGTGAATGGGAGAGTCTGACCTAGTGTTGTGGTGGTAGCTAAGGGGTCCTCCTCAGGGTGCATATGTCTGTGGGATTGGTACTGTTTAAGAGGGGTGCCACAGTTGGATGTCCCTTGGAACTTATATTGCTTCCAAGGGAGCATCACAACTCTTGTTGTCAAAACAATGCTAGGTAATAGTTTACTGCCTGTGGTAGGCAGGATAATGGCTCCCCAAAGATGTCTGGGTCCTAATTCAAAGAATTTGTGAACATGGTAAGTTACATGGCAAAGGCGAATTGGGGTTGCAGATGGAATTATTGTTGCTAATCAGCTGACCTTAAAGTGGATGGAGAATCCTGAACTATTCAGGTGAGCCCAATGTAATCTCAAGCATGTTTAAGGGTGGAAGAGGGAATTGGAAGAGGGAACCAGCTAGGCTGCAGCATGAAAACTTGATGTTTGCTTTGAAGATGAAGGAAAGGGGCCTAAGGAAGGTGGGTGGTCCCTAGGAGCTTGTTATAGTCTGAATGTGTCCTCTCAAAATTCCTAAGTCGAAACCCTAAGGCCTAATGTGATAGTATTAGGAGGTGGAGTCTTTGGGATATGATTAGGTCATAAGGGTGGAGCCCTCTTGAATGGGATTAGTGCTTTATAATAGACCCAACAGAGCTCCCTCAGCCCTTCTGGTATGTAAGGGTTTAATGAGAAGTCTGCAACCACAAGAGGCCCTCACCTGACCATGCTGGCATTTTGATCTTGGATTTCTAGCCTCCAGAACTGTGAGAAAAAAATTCTTTTGTTTATAAACTATGTAGTCTGTGGTATCTAGCCTGTGGTATTTTGTTATGGCAGCCTGCATGGATTAAGATAGAGTTGGAAAAAGCAAGGAAATGGATTCTCACTTATAGCCTCCAGAAGGAGCACAGCTCAGCTGACATCTTAATTTTAGCCCAGTGAGACTCATCTTGGACTTCAGCCTCCCAGAACTATGAGATAATACATTCGTGTTGTTTTAAACCGCTACATTTGCGGCAATTTGTTACAGCTGCCATAGAAAACAAATATACTCCCCTAATAATTAAGAGGGGATTATTGATATTCAGAAGCTTTGTTCTCAGATCCAATTTGCTCAGGGATAGATAATTTTTCAACAGTCGGTTCTGAGAAGAGGTCAGAACCAGACCTCAAGAATGGACAGGTGGTGACAGGTAGAGACCTGAGGCAACAGCATTGCAGCTCTGATCACTTTGCTGCAAACGAAGCTGCTTTCCTGACTCCAGCGATTCCCTCTTTATCCTTTCTGTCTAGTCTTTCTCTGCTTGAAAGTAAATCACAAGCCTTTCACAGAAAGGTATGAGCTTTAGGTATACGCATTTATAGACGTGAGGTGGGTTGAGAATCACTAAACTGCTATGGAAAACAAGAATCAGCATGCTTTAGGATTATTCCAGCAAAGGTTAATATATTAACTAAAATTAGAATCAGTCAATTACTATAAGAATATGAAAAATAAAGGAATTTCATGTGGTAGCTTAACCTTCAAACATAACCATTTAAGCTTATTTATTCATTTAAAATTATATGTGGTAAAGTATGCAAAAGTATAAACCTACTAATTTGAATACATACTTTGAATGTCCACATCGTAAGGTAGAGTTTATTCCTAATTTAGGAGTGTACATCCTGACTATAAAAATACGATGCCTCTTCACCATAAGTGCTAAAATAAATGTTTCAGTCAAAGGACTGCTTCCATTAGCCAAGGTTGTTATTATGTTTTTAAACCTTAGGCTTTTAGAGAAGCATGAGAAATGAAATGGCAGCACTTGGTTTCCTAAATTCTAGATCTTCTAACAACTAGAAATTAACTGATGCTGTTTAGGGAAGCAAATGAGAAAAGTAAAAAGAGCTGATTCTTAATATCTTGGGAGTGAAGTTAGAGTTTCAGTCAAAGACGTGTGTTCAAGAAAAATACTAGTAAAAAACCAACATCATCTCCCCAACATGCACAGCAGCTTAATACAGAAAGCTATTTTTATCGTATAAAATGAAACATAATTGTTTTGAGCATTTTCTTAAAGAGACTCTGTAACTAAAGAAAAATAGGGTACAAGGTACTGTGTTTAGTGATACAGGCACCGCTTCAGGTCTTCCTGGATTGGGAGTCTCTCACTTCTGCACACATTTCAGGGGAAACAGTAGAGAAGTGACAAGTGTAAATTTTGAAAAGAAAGAGAATTTAGGGAATTAGAACACAATAGCTAATGTCAAAAGGTGCCAAGGAAACTGCCTATCACTTTTAAAAACATGTTGCTTTTTAGAGACATAGGAAAAGTTAAAGCAAGAAAACCCCAAATCCTACTGTTTCAGTTTTATAATTATTTCATTTAAAAGCCTGTTTTTGAAACTTCGGCGAGTTTCTAATGCCCTTTGTAATATTTATTGAGTTAAGTCTGTTTATCTCTAGGAATATATAGGCTTCTCTAGGTCACTGAGGCAATGATTTCCAATATGGATTCCAAAGTCTGAAAAGCTAAAGCAGCCTCCAATGTTGATTCGGTGTTTATTACTCTAGTTCATCAGTTGTTATGGAGGGATCTAAAGTGCCAGTGGTGACGATGTGGGGTTGTTTTAATCTATACTATTATTCTGGTTTATTAGGCTGTGTTCTCCATTACATCTGGGCTTGCTATTGTTTGGATTGCTCTGGTTTTTAAGGAAGCACTTATATATACTGGAAGGCCCTAGATTACCCACTCTAACAATTTGTTTTTTATGTGTTCTACACATAAAGAGCAAATAAAGACAAATATTCATTGGAGTCAGAAAAAGTAGGCACAATGATTTAAATGTTAAAGAATATCTTTCCAAATTTGGGTTCCCAAGCTCATTTGGACCTCATTATTTTGACACCAGTAAATACTAGTTTATTTTTAAGACTAATATTTAGCAGTAGTTTGTTTTTCAAACTTCTTTTTTCCACGCAGCACATTTTCCAGGCACTGCCACTGACCATCATAACTGACACCAAACTTTTTATAACAATATCAGAATGCATTCTAATTTTGTTCCTTCACCATGGAAACTACTTTTTTTTTTTTTTTTTCTTTTACTATCTTTGATGTCTTCCACGACTATTGAGCATCTCCTGCTGGATATGACAATACTATCCAAACTCAGTTTGTTCAGAACTGAACTCATTATCTTACTCCCCATCTCCACCCCCCGAATTGGTTCCTCTTTCTGTATATGAATTTACATTACCATCCATTCAGTTATCCATTCTGGAAGCCTGAGAATCATCCTCATATCCTCCTGCACAGTCAGTAAGCCCTGTGAATTCTAACTCCTCTTTAACCCCTGTTTAACTCCCCTCTGCTCGTCTTCAGCTCCTTTGCTGCTATCTTAACTCAAGCCAACATTAGCTGTGCCTACATTTCTTTCATTGTCTGCTTATTTCCCAAGTTTCAGTCTAACCCCCTTCCATTGTATCATCCACCTTTATGTCACACTGATCTTTCTAAAATGCAAATGACATCACATTACTTCTGTTTCCAATCCCTCAGTGGTTCCTCATTGCCTACATGACTCTGTTCAGATTCCTTTACAGAGTAAACAAGACCCTGTAGGATTTGACCTCCATCTCTTTTAACAGTTTAGCTTCTCTTCCTACTATCCCCATATGTTGAGGGAGCCATCCATGTGGTATGGCCTACAAGTCCCTGAAAGTACCTGCCAATATATACTGTTGGGCCTTAGCAGTCACTATTTCCTCTGCTTGGAATAAATACTCTCCATCCCCATCACCTCCAGGGAGATCTCCCCCTTTATGTCCTCATTGGACTTAATTAATACATTGCATTCAAAGTATTTTTTTTCCATGTCTGTCTTCTCTACTAGTTGATTATATTTTAAAAGTTTTATCACTTTGCCTTTCTCCTTTTAGTCTTTAATCCATTTGAAATTCATTTCTGTGTACTGTGTGATATAAAGATTCAACTTTGTTTTCTTCCCTATATGGATAAGCAAAAGTCTGGATAACATTTATTGAAATGTTTCCTCATTGATCTACAATGCTACTGTTTCATAACTCAAGTTTCTACGCAGGTGTTTGCCTCTAGATTCTATATTCCATTCCTTTATTTTTCTTTATGTGCACTGATTCTACACTGTATTAATTAATGTAACTTTATAATATTTCTTGATGTCAGACAGGGCAATTCACCCATCTTATTCTTTGTCAGAAGGGAGACTTGGCAATTCTCAACTCTTGATCTTCCATACAAAGTTTAGAATCAGCTTGTTGAACTTCACCAAAAACCTTTAGATATTTGATTAGAATTGCATTCAGTCTGTAGATCAATTTGAGGAGAAATGACATCTTTATAATATTCAGTCATTCTATCCATGAACATGGCATGTCTCTCAACTTTTTTAGGTATTCTTTGATGTTTTCCAATCAAGTTTTATAATTTTCTCTGTAAGAATATTGCAAACCTTAATTTTAAGTTTGGGTTTTCTATATGCATTATCATATTGTCTGTGAATCATGGTAATTTTCTTTCTCCCTTTCAAATCCTCTTTATTTAGTTTTTTCCAAGACCTTTGATACACTATTAGGTAGAAGTTGTCATAATGGGAAGCCTTGTCTTATTCTTCATCCTCTGGCTTCTGTTAAGGTTTTCTTTGTCCTTGGTTTTCTATCATTTGAATACAATATGCCTAGGTGTTTTTGTTTGTTTGTTTTTGTTATTAAAAAAATAAACTGGCTTAATGTTCTTCGAGCTTCTTGGTTCTGTGGTTTGTTGTCTGTCTGTCATTAATATGGAAAGTTCTTGGCCATCATCACTTCAAATATTTCTTCTGCTTCTTTCTTACTTCTTCCAGTATTTCAGTTACGTGTTTGTTACACCTTTTGAAGTTGTCCCGCTGCTCTTGGATGTTCTGTTCTATTGTTTCATTCTGTTTTCTCTTTGCATCTCAGTTTGAGAAGTTTCTATTGACCTGTTTTCCTCAGGTTTGCGAATTCTTTCCTCATGCATGTCAAGTCTACTGGTGAATCCATCAAAGGCATTCTTTGTTTCTTTTACTGTGTTTGAAATTTATAGCCTTTCCTTAAGGTTTCTATCTCTTTACTTACATTTTCCATTTGAATTTCCATGTTGTTTACTTTAGAGCCTTTAACGTATTAATCTTAGTCACTTAAAATCCCGTTGGATAATTCCAACAGCTGTGTCGTATCTGAGTCTGGTTCTGATGATTGCTTTATCTCTTCAGATTGTGGTGGTGTGTGTGTTGTTTTCTTTTTGTTTCCCTTTTAGCATCCTTGTAATTTTTGTTGTTGTTGTAAGCAGGACATATTGTATCAGGTAATAGCAACTAATTTAATAGGCTTTTAGTGTGAGGATTTATGCTAATCTTGCTAGGAGTTGGGCTGTGTTTAATGTTTGTTGTAGCTATGACTCCAGAAGCTTCAAATTCCTCTAGCATCTTTCCTTTCTCTCCTGTCTTTGCTTTGGGCCTTCCCTAAGTACTGCTCCTCAGACAGAGCCTATGTCTTGCAGCTCTCTTAGCTATAACCCACTATTATGATACTGAAGCCCTGTGGGTGTGGTGGTAGGGGTGGGGGAGGAGGAGCGTTCTGTAATCTGATGAATCTCAGTCTTTTTGTGAGCCTATGTCTAGTGGCTGTGGTCTTCACAATTGTTTCTGCCCCTCCTCCTGTGGTTTGAATTTATTTTGTTTGTCCCTTCCTGCCTTCCCCAGCTGTAGCATTTCAAATCTGTTTCCTTGAAGCCCTGTGCCCTGTTCACTATGGTTTTTATTTTTTTCCCTTGAGTGAGACAGGAAGGCTGGAGGAGGCTGGAATGGGGAGAAATTGCTAACCCCTAGGATAAGTTTTCAAAATCCATGCTAAGCCCAAGTCCTTTGCCTTGTAGAGTAAGCCTCTTCAATGGAGATGTCTCTGAATATGTTTCACAAGGACTACTCTTCCCCTCCCCTTGCCAAAACTACAAGGGACTCTTTCTCCAATTCTCAGATCCTCAAGGGAGAGCCCGTTGGAGCTTTTGGAGGGAAAGCCCATGAAAATCTGCAGCGGGCATTTGAAGAGTGTGGTCCCTGGAGTTTCTTACTTTCATGGTAGTCCACACTCAGGCTTCAGTCAAAATTACCCTTTAACCGTTCCTATCAGTTTGCGGCTCTAGCAATTTCTGCTTCAGTGAAGCACGTTTTGGTTGCTGTGCCTTTCTGGATGTGCCTCCCTCCACATTTTGGGGGCGGTAATTTGTCTTGCAACTTCAGTTATCGGATAGAAACAAATTATTTTTTTCATCTTCAGTTTTTCTTGCTGTAAAGATGGGAGCGACAACTTCCAAGCTCCTTATATTTTGGAGCTGAAATCAACTTTTTATTCTTGATAGAAGCTGAATTGATGATAGTGTATTTGTATGCAGTGATTAATTAAGTTTACTAATACTTTATTTGGGATTTTTGAATCTATGTACATGAATGAGATTGGCCTGTAATTTTCCTTTCTCTTACTGTCCTTGTTTAGTTTTAGTAACAAGGTTTTATAAAAATCACATAAAGTGAGTTGTCTCTTCCGTGCTTTTTCCTATCCTCTGGAATTGTTTTTTCCCTGAAAGTTTTGTAGAAATTGCCTGTAAAATTGTCTGAGCCCATTTTTTTCTTTGTGGGAAGATTTTAAACTCAATGTCCTTTATGGTTAGAGTACTAGTACTTGGTTGTTAATATCTTCTTGAATATGTTTTGGTAAGTTACCGTTTTCTAGAAATTTGTTCATTTAGTCTAAGTCTTCAAATTTATGGGCATAAAAGTATTCATTACATTTTCCTGTTGGTGTATCTACTGTTTTCTTTTTCTGTATCTTGCTCCTGCAGAGTGGATCATAATTGGGCTGGAGATACTTTTTATTAGGAAACTTCTCTGATAACCCAATATGTGACTAGGTCAGTGCTGGTTTTTAGAAAATCCAGTCAGGGTCATCTGTTACCAGCTTTTGAGAATTACATCATCCTCCAAATGTCTTCTGTCATTCTTTGGCATATGTTGGGCCTTGGCCTAGATTATGTCTATGTCTATAGATTTAAAATGTCTTTAATAATTGTTAACAATATCAAAAAGATATCTTAACATTTGATGAAGATCTCTGCAACCGATTTGGCTAGATTCTGTGTGCAGCTATCCAACTCAGAGGCTGCATTTAGACACAGCCTGTGAATCCAAAGCAACATGAGCAAAGTTCTAGTCACGCCATAGTTTGTGGCTGCCAAAACGTGGACACGGAAGCAGTTATTTTAAAACTTGATAAGCAACACAGCATTTTGGAGAATCGTAGAATAAAATGAACTCTTCTTGTTGCCCAGTTGGAAAAATATTTGCATGATTATTTACATCCTTAATATTGAATGCCCTTTATCTGGTCATAGAATATATGTTTTGGGTAAGAATTCTCTTTAAAAGCAAAATTTATATTTTAGGTAAGATAATTTTTTCAAGCAAGGTTTATGTTCTAGAGACTTTTCTATGTTTAGTACTTTATTTTGGTGGGATTTAGTAATCTTTTGTTAAAAATGAGAATATATTTAATTTTTATTTTTAAAATATAATTTATATAAAAAATAAACTATGGATCAATTATATATTTAGATTCCTAGGTTCCTTTATATAATATTCTTGTATTACATTTTTGGGGGGTATAATTTATACACAAGTTAAACTGGGAAGTTGGAAACTTCTTCAGTGTTCATGTAATGTTTAATTTAAATTATTTCCAACCACGGCCCAAGTCTCATTCTGCTATGGACAATCTGTGTTTCTTGGTATATGTTCCAACATTTTATTTAACAAAATAGAAATAGAAGAACAAATATAAAGGCACCAAATGTGAAGTATAGCTAGAAGGCTTTGACAGACATAACAGCGAAGCTACTTCATCTTTGCAGCATTTGATTCAGGGACATTGTAACTCAAAAGATTTCATCTTTGAGCAATTTAATTCTGTAATTTAAAGAACAACTCAATACAACATAAAAAGGAGAAATGTCCAGCTCAGTCCTCATGCACATAAATCCAAAAGTATGAAGTGACATGAGCTCTAGCAAATGCAGTGTTGATTTGATTCTGATTATTTCAGAACCTCTTCTTGACCCTCCAACCAACTTCCTCATTTAGTCAGATTCAAGGATATTAAGTCAGCTTGGAAAAAAATATTAATGATTAAAAATATATACTACAGAGATAAAATATGATGTTGATATTTTGAGTTCTTCAGGATAGACATTTACAAATGAAGTGAAATACGTAAAAAGCTAAAATTACCCTCCATTTCGTGATTAAAACAGAGACATTAAATATTAGAGAAAAACTGTTAGATTATAAAATAAACTATTTGCCTTGGTCAAATTTTCTTTTATTGTCTCTTTACATAGATTCCTTAGAAAACAAAAGAAAGCTGCTAATGGTTTATTGGAAAGTGCCATCTCAGTGAAGCAAGAGTGAGGGGAAAATATCAGGGAGGCAGGGAAGGAAAAGGACAAGTCCAATGTGATGCACTGTGGAACTGCAACAGAGGAAACAGATTGGGTTGTTAGATCATGTAGAATGACTCTGGAGAGGCTGTGTGGAACATTTCATCTCAGGAGAGTCTACTGCAGAGATCTGGGCATTTATCTGAGCTCTTTCCCATCTCTTGTATTTTATTGGTCTAAATCAAAGCAACTAAGTCCTGGAGACATCTGGATAGCTGCTGAAAAAGCTAAGGTTTCTCCTTGTCAGTTGGTGATGTCCGTGGACGTTCCCTTTGCTTTTCCACCAAGGAATGGCCTATACCTTTGCTAAAGTAGATCCTAGCAGAAAGCAAGAAAGGTAGCAGAAGCCAGGGTTGGGGGAGGTAGTTGGAGGGAGAAGGCAGGATTTGGGATGGTGCTTTAATTGGTTTTGTTACTAGTACATCTGTGAAAAGAGTGTGTGTGTGTGTGTGTGTGTGTGTGTGTGTGTGTGCACGTGCGTGCGCGCAAGTGACAAATTCAAAGTTATACGTGGGTATGATTTCCCAACAGGGGCCTATAAACGAGGGCTATGGGTAAGTGTAAAAGTGAAGGGAATGTTGTCACTGTACAGGTTGTTACAGAGCCTAAAAGGGGAACCCAAATCATATAGAATCTGAGAATCCTTTAGATGTTTCCAAGGGAGTGAAGGAGACTTCAGTGTCAAAGTTTCTGGGTGGCACTGTTGGCATAAGCCTAGAAGGAGTGTAGCTGAGAGATGGTTCTACTGATATGAGATCTTTGAGCTTCCTTTTGAGAAGGTTGACCTGTGGCAGTAGCCTAACAAGGTGTAGCCAAAGGAAAATTCAAACAAGTGTTGAGGCAGTCCCCACATCCCTCCCCAGGGTCTTAGTGGACAGAAGTGTAGGACATATTTCCACTTAATCTATTTTCCATTCATTTCTAATGATTGGTTCCTTACGTTCTTCATCACCTCATCTGTAGAAATTTAAGTCTTCTTAGAGCCTTAAAGAAACAGAAGAGATTCTTAAGGCCTCTCCATCAGCAAGAACAAAGGCTCCATCAGGACTAACACAGAGGGGTGCCAGGGTATGGGGAGATCGGGAATAGCTAATAATCAGTGTAGTGTGATTAGAAAGGCAATCTGCTGATTGACCAAACTGAGAGTTTTTCATTTTTCATCTACCTGGTTTCTGTCATGTAGACATATCTGATGCCGAGAATGCTATTTGGAAACAGTGTTGTAAATGGAAGGAGCCTTTGTATTCAGCACCCTACTCTTTTAAGGATGATTTTGGAAAATTTCTCAGATTTTACATCTCAATGTCTGCCTTCCACCTTAAGAAGATGTGAACAACCAGGTGGATGGTGAGACTAAATTTAGTCATGGGAAAACAAGCCTTTTTGTATGCCATTTCTTAATTCTCTCTTCAGGCCTTCTTTATGTTTTTAGCATGTACTAGGTAATGATCAACCATCATTATCATCTAAAAATGCTTAAAAATCATTCATCTACAATATGTTGAGATTCTATTTTATCCTACTGAATTATAGATCTCCTTGTGGAAGCTAATTTAGAATATAGTTTTGTTCCTGTGCCCACTGCTAAATTTAATGCCATCTATTAAATAATAAACAAAATTTAAATAAGACTTTTTCAATAGTCACACATTAAAATGTTTTAGTGGAAAAATTTGGGGGGCACACTTATTTATATTGTTGCAAATGTATTTTTTCAAAGTCAAGGAAAAGATATCTGTGGATGAATGTGGAGATGTTGTCATCAGTTTTCTCCATAACTGCAAGATGTAGAGTTTAGAAGTGCAAACCTGGATAATGTGAGTGAACCACCAGTTTTCGGAGGGAACCTTTCAAGCATTCTAGCATTACTGAATTACTGACATCATCATTCTGAAATTCAAAGTCTACTTTGGGATTATGATGGTAATTATTTGTAGAAATAACAGTAGTCCATAGGATGCATGGTGAAACTGAAAAGTGCTCTCCTGTCCCTTTGCTCATTCAAACCTACTCTGAATAGATCTTCTCTGCCCTTTGGATGAAATATGGGGCAGGTCCCATGACTTTCCCAGTAACTCCCAGAAACCCAAAAGCCTTCTAGTCCCTTTAGTCATAAAACCAATTCTCTTTTCAAGTCTCACGTAATAGCAAAACTTTACACTTCCCATCAAATTAAATCTTCTGCCTTCCTCCAGCTTTGACCTGTTTAGGTTGGAAGTTTGCAGTGGCAGGCAGGTAGGGAGAACACCCTATGTTCTTATAGTTTATTTCTTCTCTCCCTACCCACCCCATTTGGCTGCCTCTGGTTCCTCCAGGGTAGTGAGGGGGATGGAAGATAGGAAGTGGGCAGGAAATACCTTGGCCTGGCATTGGGGTTCTCTGGTCTTAGTGGCTGTTGGAGGCTGACTCTTGAGGGGGCACTTTTATGTGTCTCTCTGAAACTCATCCCTTTGGGCACACCTGAGTAAACTTCCTGTGACTTGGGCAATGAGTCTTCCATTTTCTAGCTGACTACTTTGAATTTTCCCCTCAACCTCAGGGCATGCAGTAGTCCACCACCTTCACCTCTGAGAGAGTCATAACACCCTTTCATGAAGTCCTTTTGGACAAAATTGAAAATGGTTCCAGGCTGGTGCTCTCCTTCATGGCCAACATCTGGTTTACGTAAAACACATGTCATTGCCTCTACTCCCTTGTTTGTTATCACAATTTACCTCCAGTGAAGTTTCCTTTGTCAGCTGCCATCAGCCACTTCAGCCAATTTCTCCCTTGTAGACTTTTTCTGTGTGATTCAATTACCAGTTCACTGGGTCCCTAAGCTCTAGGGGGAGACAGGCCAAGCAGCCTCCTTCCTGCCCCCCCCAGGCAGTGGGAGGAAAATGCCATTGCACTTCAACACCTTTCTCTAAAGATGTTTTCTTTAATGGTCTTTTCAGTCTCAAACTTTTTATACCCTCAGTGGGTGGGCTAAGGGTCACAAAAAATTGGCTTTAGCCACTTCTTTTTTGCAAGTCAAAATGTATACTGCTTACAGGCATAAGTAGCACAACACTTCAGTCTGGAAACCAGGAATATCTGCAATCTATGTTTCCTGATTCATACCAGAGACTAGAAGAGAAATGGTCCACTTTTAACATTTTTGTATGTAAAGTAGAACCAAGCTAAGAAACGCATAATCATATTCATATTTTCTGCTCATTATGTATAGATTTAGTAAAAATTGTGTTAAGAAGTACTAAAATCCCAAACAAACAGAACAAAAACTGAACAGTGTGACCTAACACTGTATTTTGTATGTCCTACTGTATTAACAATTCAGGTTACATACTTAAAAATTATGTCTAATAATCAATAATGGCTAAATGAAAACTGGTTTTAAAATTAGTTCCATTTATTCGTGCATCAGCAAACATTTATCGAACTCTATTACGGACCAGGCACAATGCTAGAGAGGAAGACAAATATGAATGAGAGAACACTTATTCTTGTGGAGTGGGGCTAGGCAGGGATACAGGGTGGGAGGAGAGGTGCCTGTGGGCATCCAGATGGAGAAAGACTGTAGAGTTGAATCTATGAGTCTGGAAAGCAGAAGCAAGACTTGGCCTAGAGTTATAGAGCTGGAATAACTGAATGATGATCTTTAAGAGGAAAAGCTAAAAAGCAACCAAATAAAATGTTTCCTTGCCTTTTCTTAGAATGACCTACATAGGCAGGACCCAAGTGGAAATCAGGTTGGAATCTGCAGTGCATTTTCCTT
Organism: Delphinapterus leucas; assembly: GCF_059928025.1. Lineage (NCBI taxonomy): Eukaryota > Metazoa > Chordata > Mammalia > Artiodactyla > Monodontidae > Delphinapterus > Delphinapterus leucas. The sequence continues at coordinate 76,427,431 of NC_143131.1, read as the reverse complement.
GGAAATAACCATGGGTAGATTCTTAGGCCACTCGCAGCATAAAAACAACTCGATATAACTTTTTCTTTGTAATTTTTAGAATGAGAAAACTCATTTGAATTCTCATTTGGAATTCTAAAACTTATCTCCCCTTGCTCTGGCTACAAAACTGGAACTGGTCATGGTTCATGAAAAGCCCATCTTCCTCTAGGAATTGGGTGAATTAGATACACCTGGGAATTGGTAACTTGTGAAATATCAGCATTTGTATGGGAGAAGGTATCTCTTGGTGTCAGTCTCTTCCCAGTTCTTAGTTGAGGGAAATGGAGTTGCACCCTGGAAAGAGCAGAACATCCAGGGCTGGTGGAGTGGTGCGGGCCGTGTACAATGTGTGTTGTGGACTGTCTGTTTATGTTCTTGTTTTCCAAAACCCTCTGAGAACTTTTGAAATGAATGGGTTTTCTCCACAAATGAACATATACAGATTTTACATAAACTTTGAGGCCCATCTATAGACCTCCTTTCGCATACCATAAAAATAAAATAATATGTTCTCATAAAAGGAAGCTTATATAACTACATCCAAAAGAAAAGTATACTAGAATTGTAAAGGATCAAATTTTAAATGTATATTTGTCTATGACATAGAGATGAAAGCATGGAAAAAGGAGTAGCTTCCAGAAAAAGAGCTAGAGGGAAAAGATAGGTCCATACAAGGTCAATGTATCAATTTAAAAAATACTGTAGAGAGAAATAAATTCATTTGTCAATGAAGGAGAAAAAATGAAATACCTCCTTTAAAAATTTTTCTCCAACAGGAAAGATAAGCAAAAAGAAATTAGTCAACTAGGAAGTACTGGAGATATAACAAGAATAGCCATTTCCCATGAGAGAATAAGGAAATTTTTTTTTTTAATTTAAGAACTCTAAATAGGTCTGAATAATGAAATTAAGAGAATGGGCTATTATTCTTATAGAAACACTAATAATTATTTTTGAAAGTGAGCTTTAGAGGCCAGTGATTGAGATTTATGCAAAATAATTATATTTTATGTTGATAAATACGTACATACCATTTTTATGTTCTCCAACAGCTTAATCTTTCATTTAATAGTGCTTCCTCCTAGAAAACCTTATGGGATACTATTGTCATTGATAATGAAAATACTTACACCTTGGCATACTGAGCATATTTTTTCTTCTGTTTAGCCCTAATGAATATGGAAGGCATTAAGTAGTACTGGAAATAGGCTCTTGAAGGGTTACTGCCTGGATATGGATTTAAAGACATTAGACATATTCAGAAGGAACACTAAAGTGTGATCAGATTGGATGAGAAACAAAACCAAGTGTACCTAGCATGTCTGGAAGATAATTTCAATAAATTGAAATACAAATATTTATTAAAACATAAGTGTAACATTGAAATCTTGGGACCTGGAGGGGAAATTTGACAGGCTCTTGTAAGTAATTCATCCCATTAATGTGGATGATTTCAGGATCTGGACACTTTAGGGAGATGTCTCCACACTAAACATTGGAGGGGGGTGTAGTATCTGGAAGGGAATTGGTAGTAGTTTCTACCAACGAAGATTCCCAAATGTGGATAGATGATGCAGTCCATGAGGAAGCGTATTGCAAAGGAGAGAATGACAGGACTGATCTTAAGTGGGGATAAACTGATAGTGAATCTGATATCTATCAATATTTTGCCTATGAAATGGACAGAATGAACAAATGTGTTTCTAGTCTGATATGAACTAGAAGATTAGTCACACTTCTGAAAATTCCTAAATACTAGAATTTGGTGTTTAAAGCAACATATCTTGGTATTTGCCAAACAAGATGGGATAGATTATGAATGTTTATCTCTAACACCAACTGTCCAAACTGAAACTAGAAACATCTGTCAAATGATTTTCATCCTACTTTTTTATGCTAATCTTTTCTGTTTTAGTTTTTTCTAAACATGATGTGACAGAATGTCAATAAGAAAATTCTTGATATAGCACCAGGAGCATTGGAATTCTTGAAGTTCATATAGGGCTTGGAATCAATGATTTCGGGGTTCAGATATTATGACTGGGGAGTTCCAGTAATCTTTTTCTAAACACCCTAAACTGACTTCATAATTTTTTTTATGGTTGTGATGAATGAATTTTGTCAAGTTGACCTTGAAATATATATTTACTAAGCAAATTATTATACCTGACAGTACTTGGTAAATTGAAGTATCTCTTCTATTTAATCTTAAGCCCAGCCATCAAATTAGAAATAATGACCACCAACACCTTGGAAAAATGTGTTGCATAATCAATTTATATTTACCATAAAATGCTTATTGAACATATTAAATTAAAAATAACATAAAATTGTACATACTGGTTTTTAAAAATCTTGGCATGTTAAGTAGGCTTTTGTTGAGTTTAAAAACATGCAATGATTTGATAGACTTTCAAGTTTTTCTTAAACAGAAGCATTACTTAACCAAGTTTCACTGGAATGACTCTAATCCATGTAATATTGAGAGAACCATTCAGCTTAAATTGAAATATTAGTTGTCAAATATAAAAAATGAACAACGCCCAATATATACTTACTGGCAAATACTTTTGTTTTGCTTCTCCTTTAGTGAAATATAGAATCGCAACCAACCTGTACAAAATTCCAGAAAAAGCACAAAGCAAAATGTAGTTCTTCAGAGGGAACATGGGACCCAGATTGCCCATGGCATGGTGGTAATCTCACCTCTCTTTTGCTCTGGTGTTTCCAGCCAGTGATTGTTCCAATGGAGCCTTAAAAATACGGCATCTGTGGAGACTTAGAGTTGTAGAAACAGTCAAATGTTAATATCAATAGAAGGTTTTGCAAGTCAGTCTTGGACCCACTGATGTGAACGGCTACTTTTGAGGTCTAGACTGACTTGTTGTTGACTCTGATCCTTCAATAATTAAAATGGGAACTTTCAGACCTTCTTGCAGTTAAGCATCTACATACTTTCCTGCATGTATTAATCAAATGTTATGAACGCCCTTCAAAGCAAATGTTCTTCCTCTTATAGCTGTGAGTGTTTTTTCTTCTTTAAGAAGAGAAAGATCACTGAGCAAGATTATAAAAAAAGTTAAATTCTTTTCATGGAGTTATTTTTGTACCTTAGGAGTAACGGGAGGTGGTTAATTCTGAACATTTATCTGAAACTTTACCCCGGCTTTGCCCTGGGAGAATTTGCAAATCTTCTTTCCTGCCATTGGGTCTGACTGAGGAACTTCCATTTGCAGAAACATATGTGCAGGAACCAGTCCTTGGGGTCACCCTGGCAACCACACAGTGTCCTCATTCCAAGCCACACTGGTGCTTTGCCAAGAGAGGGACAAAATGGAGGAGCTTAATGTGATGCTGAGAAGGGGAAAAGGGAATGAGAGAAAACTTTGAAATCAAGTGAGCTGATTTCATATTCCTCCAGAAAGACTTTTGTTAACACAAAGATCATCTAATCAGAAATGGAATTGTTGTTCACTATTCCAGAAATACAATTGTACAATGTAGCTCTGTGGTGGTTTGTAATGAGAGGTGAAATTTAGGTAGGCAAATATAAAAGGTTCAGAGTAAATAGTATATCCAGCATAGGAATCCAAACTCTACTTGCTTTACAGGATTTGTTGTCCAGGAGTAGCAAGAGTGATTTATCTCATGAAAGCACTGTGTAAAATGCCTTAAGAAAGAGTTCTCAATTTTGCATGCCCCTCCCATGACACTTGATTCTGTCTTTTTTTTTTCTTTTTGCGGTACGCGGGCCTCTCACTGTTGTGGTCTCTCCCGTTGCAAAGCACAGGCTCCGGACGCGCAGGCTCAGCGGCCATGGCTCACGGGCCCAGCCGCTCCGCGGCATGCGGGATCTTCCCGGACCGGGGCACGAACCTGTGTCCCCTGCATTGGCAGGCGGACTCTCAATCACTGCACCACCAGGGAAGCCCCCTTGATTCTGTCTTGATATGTGTTTCTGTTCTCTTTCTTTTTCTTACATTGAATGTGGAACAAAAAATACCTGAAGGACAGCACTTAGAACCTGAAGAGAAAAATCTTAAAACATATACCAAAATAAAAATAATTTTCTTTTTTTTTGATTGTGATAGGAACAAAAGGGAAATATATCTTGGCTGAGAAAATACAGTTTTACCCCTCGCTTTGGCATTTTGCTTGTTAATACAAAATAGTACCCCTAGGAGACCCTAGTTCCTAATGCAGAGTTCTATTAATTACCGAGCAGGAGCCATTCTTTCATTCCAAGGATGAGACTGTTGGTATTGCTGATTTTACACAGAGAAGGACATCTTTTGTAGACTCTGAAAGATCCCTTGGATCGAAAGGAAAAACACAAGAAACTATGGGAGTCTAGGGACTTCCCTGATGGTGCAGTGGTTGAGAATCTGCCTGCCAATGCAAGGGACACGGGTTCAAGCCCTGGTCCGAGAAGATCCCACATGCCGAGGAGCAACTAAGCCCGTGTGCCACAACTACTGAGCCTGCGTGCTGCAAATACTGAAGCCCGCACGCCTAGAACCCGTGCTCCGCAACAAGAGAAGCCCCCGCTCACCGCAACTAGAGAAAGCCTGCATGCAGCCACGAAGACCCAACGCAGCCATAAATAAATACATTTATTTAAAAAAAAAAAAGAAACTATGGGAGTCTATGAGTCTAGTCAAACAGCAGTCTAAAAATTTCTGTCAGCATTAAAGTAGAGTTCAAGGCATATAAGCAGTCAGAATAAGAGTTGTCAGTCACATGTTTGTTTTAAAAGAGAATAATCTAAAATATTTGTGCCTACCCAGATGTAAGCTCTGCTCTTTGCATTACCAAAAAGGCCAGCAGTATTCTGTCAACGGGATATTTGAAAACACATGGGACTGGTTGCAATGTTTATTCATACTTAAAGCTGAACTGATATTGCTGGTAATGTTAATGATAACAAATTGAGTTTGAAAAAGGTCTTTCAGTGACTTTTGTTCCAGTTGACATGCCAGAAAGAGGTAAAAAGTTTTTTTCTGCATGAACTTATGATGTACTCTCTACAAATTAAGGTTTGTGTGTCTATGTGTGTTGGAACTGGAGTTGTGTCTCTACCAACTCTAATAGCATCTTCTTACTCTGATCTAGTCCTCTGACTTTCAGTATGTGGGTAGGACAAAAGAAGGATTTGGAAAGATGAAGGGAAAAGGACAGGAAACAGAAAAGTTTGGGTAGAGGGTAGGAGTAAGGGAGTGGGATTAAGCCTCCCCATACCTCCACGACCTCCTTCTCACTACCCATCACCCACCACATCAAACAATAATGGTCAGAATGGAAGAGGCAGGAAAAAGAAAGAAAAAACCCAAAGCCAGAAAGGTAACACAGAATGTTGTGTGGCTTATCTGTATTAGGAATGACCTGAATTTTGGTTCCTATACAAGTCAGAAAAGCTCCTATAAGCCACAATTCTTTACATAAAGTTCCTTGGCAGTTGCCACTGCAAATCTTCTGGTCTTTTCCTATCTCTAAGAAACAATACTATATATGCAACTGCTGTCAATCATGGAAGGCTGCCTCAAGGTTATACCAGGTCAGATCTGGAAACCCCAGGATCAGTGAGTGAGGTCTTGATGGCAGGGTGGGTGGCAAATATGAATGGAGAGAGCTTGAAATTTACAAGCTGCTGTCACAGCAAGATTAGGGCTAAAAGAAGGCAAAAGTTTGAAAGACAGAGTGAAGGAAGATCAGGAAGCAAAAGACTAAAGGAAAAATGTGTTGTTTTGTTAAAGGTTCATGAATTTAAACACTCAGCTAAAAGAGGTTTAACTTTATAGTAAGCATAGTTGTTCCGTATAACATGGCCAAATAATATTCCACCTTCCTATAGAATTTCTCCTTTACCCCATGCAACTTGCCTGTTTCACGACATCCCTGTGATTTCTCTGAGTTGCAGTTTCTAGTCCATCTCAAATGTTTCCCACTTTGCTGTTTGGAATTAAATTTCCTGTTCATCACAACAGATTGGATATTATTTAAAAGGACGTCAGTTCAGTCAGGTAAACATATACTTTTGACAGACAAAAATGAATTAGGCTGAACATAAAAGTAGAAGAAAAAGAGAGGTCAGCCACATCTTTTAGCTTTCTGTTTTCCCACATCCCTTCCTGCTCAGAATGTTCCAGAAAATCATCATAAAGTATTGAAAATGCTTGTCTCATACCCGTCTCCAAGTTTTTAACATATTTTGACAAGTCAATAAGTTTATACTGAACTCTCTTGATTTACTTTTACCTGAATATGAGGATGATTTCTTTTTTTTGCCCTGTAACTTACAAAATAAAAACACTACCTATTTTTTCAAATAGTGAACTATATTTCTAGTAATTAAAAGACAAGGTATTTATCTTCTCCTTTCCTTCTCCATGAAACAGTCATCAGGGTTATTCAATGGCAGTTGAGAATGGGGGTGTGTAATTGATGCAGTTTGATATTTCTATTTTTAGTGTAGAATACACCTCAACAGAATGTCTTAATGTTCAGTAACTTAATGGCAGAATTATTGACCAGATTCTTCCCCATCCAGCTACTACAGTACCCCCAATTTTTAGAAGATTCGAAAGCATCAAAGATTCAATTTACACAGCTAAACCTAACCAGTCATCCTTTGGGATTGAAACAGATAGAATAACATTGATAATAGAATGAAAAAGTCTAAAATCTATATAAAACATCATTAATATTTTTTCTTTAGTCTCATATGGATAACATTATAATCAATCTATTTGAAATATGCAACAGATCATTTCTCTCAGCTTATTGAAATTAATGGGACTATGAAAATAGAAAGTCTAGAACTGATATTATGATTTTTTTCAGTTTACTGAATGAATGTCAGTGACAACATAAGAGTTAAAGTCCTTATTAACAAAGCCTGAGGTATCCCACACTAAAGAAACACACAGCTTCCTAGAGCCAAATAGTCCCTTGAGTTGGCCCACAAATGTAACTCATAAGATATCTTAATGAAGTATCTTAGGCCTATGGATTCCCATGAATTATGTGCATGAGAAAGCTTCTTTACTGGAATGGAAGAAAATTATAGCCTGTTGTGATGGTTCCCACAAAAAAAGTCTCACAGATCTTTCCTCGGACTCTCTTCCTTGTGCTTCTGTGACGACACATGCCATGACTTCCAGCTGGTCTTCTGGCGGTACCCTCTCAGCTGCGTTTGTGAACTTCCCCCTCTCTCCATGGCCCTTAAATGATGATGCTACCTGGCTTCTGCTTTAGGTCCTCCTCTCTCACCATACCCACTCTCTCTGGGTCTCTTCAGTTACAACTTGGGTTACCATATACAGACCAATAATTCCCAAATCAGTATCTCTAACCCAGCTCTCACCCCTGACATTCCGATCTGAAGATCTACTGGACCTTCTGCTTGGCTCTCCTAGGGCCACTCAGAATTGGCGAGCTCGTGAGCTTCAGTCCCTCCACTCTGCCCAGTTTGTGTTCTCTCTTCTCAAGTGGGACCATCAATCATCCTGTGGCCAAGGGATAGAGCAGACTCATCCCAATTCTGCCTTCTCTCACAGCGCTTGCAGCCAACTGACCACCAATTTCTATCAGTTCTCCCCCTTAAACATCTCTTCATTCTGTCCATCCATTGTCACCACTCCTTATTTAGGCTACTGTTACCTTTCTCGTGGATTAGTGCAAAAATGTCCTAATGGATCTTCCTGCCCCGTGTCTTGCTTCCCTTCAATCCATTTTTCAAATCACCCTTAGAGTGATTTTCTAAAGTGTGAATCTGGCCTTATCATTTCCCTGTGGAAACTCTTTAATGGCTCCCTGACCAATCTATTTGAAATATGCAACAGATCATTTCTCTCATGTTATTGAAATTAAATGGGACCATGAAAATACAAAGTCTAGAGTAGGTTAAGTCCAGTCTCCTTAATGAGGTTTACATGGCCCTTCACAATCTGACCCCTGACGTCTTCTCCAGTCTCCTCTCTCCTCCTCCCTAATACATGAGTGCCCTTTGCTGAGCTTTATGGATCTTCTAATTTCAAATTCTCAAATGGAGTATGCTTCTCTCTGCCGTCTGGATATTTGCTCATGTGATTCCCTTTTCTCCTCTTCAGGAAGGGTATGTGTGTTGTAGTGAAGAGCAGAGGCTCTGAAGTAAGACAACCTCAGTTGGAATCCTGGCTCCTCATTTCCTAGTCTTTAACTTTCCTGGATGATTATGATGTTAGTAACAGTATCTACTTTTCAGGGTTATTACGAAGATTAATTGAGTGGGACTTAGAATGAGGTCTGGGCTCTAGTGAACACTCAATAAATATTGTTGGCCCTGACTATTACTTCTCACCTGATACCATTTTTCTAAGAATCCTTGCTCCTGAACCTCTGCATCTGATTAAGTGTCCCTTTTTTTTTTTTTTTTTTTCGGTACGCGGGCCTCTCACTGTTGTGGCCTCTCCCGTTGCGGAGCACAGGCTCCTGACGCGCAGGCCCAGCGGCCATGGCTCACGGGCCCAGCCGCTCCGTGGCATGTGGGATCTTTCCGGACCGGGGCACGAACCCGTGTCCCCTGCATTGGCAGGCAGACTCTCAACCACTGTGCCACCAGGGAAGCCCTAAGTGTCCCTTTTATGCTTTTCCATAGCACCCTGTATGTACCCTTGTGGTGGCAGGTATCACACTATATGGTAACTGCTTCTCTATTTGTCTCTCTTTCCTGATTAGCTATACATTTCTTAAGGTCAGAGTTTTATTGTGCTCACTCTTGCTTCTCTGGGATCTAAAAAATGTATCTGGCACATAACAAGTGCTCAATAAATATATCCTGAAAGAATGCAGGTCATTTGTAATCACCACAGGCAACTCAATTTCTACATATAGTCTTTGCTTTTCAAGAACTAAGATTTCAGGAAAAAGAGGAGATTCAATGTCGCTGTATTTTACATGTTCTATCATGACAGTGTATTTTAAGAAAGTACTGGGTTGGCCAAAAAGGTTTTTCGGGTTTCCACAGCAAAACCCAAACGAACTTTTTGGCCAACCCAATATTTACGTGGGATGTCATTTTGAACTGAGGAGATGTATAACTAGTTAGACTTTTCCCCTGTAAACAAGAAAAATCAATAAGGAGACAATTATAAATAGCTCCCGTAGCATAATCAAAGTCTGAGGTAACTGCAGTGTGATCAGTACCATCAAGGGTTTCTACCCCTCTATAGGTCTTAATAGACAAGAGAAATGGAAAGAGAAAAAGAGAATGCACTTCTTAAAATGTGAGAGTGCATGAAGACCCTGGGTTTAAAAAGGAGCAAAGAGTTGGTTATATTTTTTCCCGTAGTTTTTGGCTATCATGAATAAAACAGCTATGAACATTCAAGTACAATTGTTTGAATGGGCATATGTTTTCACTTCTCTTACCTTAGAGTGGGATTGCTGAGTTGTAGGTACATATTTTAATCTTATAGTGAACTGTGGAACTATTTTCCAAAGAGGCACCATTTTGCACTCCTATCAGCAATATGTAAGAGTTTCAGTTGCTCCCCCTTGTCTGCAGAACTTGGTTTTGTTGGTCATTTTTAGCCATTCTAGTGGGGAAGTAGTTGTTTCTCATGTGGTTTTAATTTGCATTTTAATGATGTTGAAAACATTTTCACATGTTTGTTGGCCATTTGTACATCTTCTTTTGTGAAGTGTCTGTCCAAATTTTTTGTCTATTTTAAATTGGGTTGTTTGTCTTATTATTGAGTTGTAAGAATTATTTATGTACTCTGGATACAAATACTTTCTCAGACATGTGTTTTGTGAATATTTTCCTCCAGTCAGCAGCTTTGCCTTTCCATTTTCTTCATTTTGAACTCGTTTTGATGAATTTTTGATTTTGATGAATTTTACTTTAGTAATTTTTTTCTTTATGGCTATTGATTTTTGTGTCCATTGGAGAAATCGTTGCCTACCCCAAAGCTGTGAAGTTTCCTCCTATTTTAGAAATTTTGAAGCAGGTATTTTATAACAGGCATTTGATCTGGAGCAGGGTCATTTAAACTAATACATAACCAAAGTAATAGCCAGACATAGAATTATGGTTAGTGGTTATAAGCTGAAGATAGTGATTTGAACATTTTCAGTATGGGAAACAGACATCTCTCAAATCAGCATATCACCTTTACAAAATGCAATTCCTAGCCTGCCATAGAACAGTGAGGTCCATCACTGGAGTTGAACCTGTGAACGTTGCACATGTGCATGGCAGAGAGCAAAATGAGAATAGAGACAAACCAAGACTGAAATCAAGGCAGCTATGACACAAATCGGACTAAGGGTTCTGCTAATATGGGAGTGACAAGGGATAGTTGAAAGCAAATGTATATTGTTTATAAGTTGCATATATATTTATGCTGAAGTTAACAATAAGTTGTATATATTTCATTCCAAAAACATTAGTCATTTCTGTTTTCCTAATGAAAATTCTTCAGTGATTTAGTCACTCAAGGCTTGAAGTAGGGATACCTGAATTGAGAATACCAATCAAAATTCTAACCCTAATAAACAATAGCTTGTGCAGCCCTTTACAGAGGGACATAAAGGGCTTTATTTGCTTCTAACATGGAACTTAGAGTAGATAACTTTGAAAGCAGAGGGCAAATCATGATATTTCTTTGCCATCCAGGGTTCTGATGAACTGAATAAAAGAAGAACCCCTTTTGTCCATTGGAGAGCTAAGCTTGAACTGAACATTTCTTTACCTTCTGAAATGTTCAGTTAAGTGCTTTTACACTTCAATTTTCCAGCCTGGACCAAGACCAGAAATGCCAAAGTGATATGAGAAAGGCTGTTCTTGCTGTTTTTCTGGCTGGGATTGGAGCAGAAAGTGCCAGCAATCTTGCAAGAAGCCTGTTCTCGAAAGATCTGCAACCCAGTTTGCAGAATCAAGGGGTTTGAATAGTTCAGATGAGTTTGGCAGGGCGTCCTGGTGTGCTCATCTGAATCACACCCTGCAGAAAGCATTTTGTCTTGTCAAAGTCAACCACAAAATACTTTGTGTACTTCTTCAGACATCTTAACCATCATGTGTGCCCATCCAGATAAACCACTAAAGGCTAACTGCGCTCTGCCAAAATGAAATGTCTGAGTGTGATCCCTGCGACTAGGTTTCAGATTTCAACCTGAAATAATAAAAATGGTAATCGCAGTGATAATTGTATAGAATGTTTATAGAATTGGCTCCAAAGTGCATCAGAGTCTTTAAACTACAGAAGACATTAGAGATAGTTTAGCCTAACCCCTCATTTTATACTTTAGAAATTTAAGGTTCAGAGAGGTGAGGTTATTTGCCCAATTTCATGCAGCAAGTTAGAGGCAGAGTCCAGCCTGGAAAATAGGATCCCTTCTTCCCTACAGCACATCATGATGTAGGCTGAGTGATTTGCTCTTTATCATGTATGAGCCCCCCAAAGAAGAAAAGTAGCTATACAGTTACTATGCGGTTACAGTATGGCAAGTAAAAGGAAATTCCTTGTATGTGCTGAAATGGAAGACCACCATTTCAATATCAGTGCTGGAGTGCCAAACAATATATTCAGATCTATTAAAACCCCTCACTGAAATGCTGGTATACGCCCTTTTTTTTATGGTAACATTACATGCTAGGAGTTTTTCTTTCTAAAAAACTTTTTGCTGTTAGAAAAATCTCGGCAAGGAAGGAAATGATTGCTTTGAGGACCTAAGCTGGGAATTCTCATTCGGACATATCTATTCAAGAATCGGCAGTGGAAGCAACTGTTGCTCATAAACATCCTACCTGGACTTTGGTAGGGACAGGGCAGCCTGGCTGAAGACAGGAGTGTGGAAGCAAACAATGCTGGTGGGCCCAGAGAGAGGACCAGTGTCAGTATCCCAGAGTGACAGTCCTGGCCCAAGTGGAGCCAAGTGACCTCAGTGGCAGGCAGATTTACCTGTTCATTTCCTGCGTCCACAAAACAGTGCAACGGTTGCTCTGTAGTTGTTTCTGATCCCAGAAACAGTGGAAGCCTGCTCACTTACAGATCTACAAAGTGGAAGATAGCTCCCTGTTGTCAAAACCCTTCACTCTTCCCTTGTGAAATACCCATTTCTTGTTTGTTTTTTTCCCCATTCCTACAGCCACGGTTTTACTATTATAATTTTTTTTTTTTGGCTGTGTCGGGTCTTAGTTGTGGCACGTGGGATCTTCGCTGAGGCACATGGGATCTTTTTTGTTGCAGTGCGTGGGCTCTTTTTTGCGGCGCGTGGGCTTCTCTCTAGTTGCGGCATGTGGGTTTTCTCTCTCTAGTTGTGGCGCATGGGCTCCAGGGCGCATGGGCTCTGTAGTTTGTGGCACATGGGCTCTATAGTTGAGGCGCGCGAGCTCAGTAGCTGTGGCATGTGGGCCCAGTTGCCCCGCAGCATGTGGGATCTTAGTTCCCAGACCAGGGATCACACCCACGTCCCCTGCACTGGAAGGCGGACTCTTCTCCACTGGACTACCGGGGAAGTCCCTACTATTGTAATTTTTTTAACAGGCTCTGCTTAGCTGAGATTTAATTCAAGATAGTGTTTTACATATAAATAGCACTTGGCAATATAATTTTTGACTTAGTTTCCTCATTGGTTAATTGGGTTTGTTCTCTCTTATCTCTAGGTCCCCTCCATCTCGAACATACTAGAGTTCCATGGGTCAGGGCCCTCTGTTGCGTACCTCCTGTTTCTCAGTCAGGTAGCCAGCCAGCCACCCTGTATTCCATACCATGGGTATTTGTGTAACAACAATGTTACGGGAACCTGGCATGAATGAATATAAATACATCTCCAACATGACTTCATCATATCATCTTAACAAGTAGGGAAAGTATTTCTCTACACATAGCACATGCACTACAGAGTCTCTATGATATGAAACACTTTAAAGTTATAATGAGATCTGTGCTGACACAGACATGAAGAACTTTGGCGACCACTGAAAGTGGAGCCTCAACCCTGCCAGCGCATCTATTCTCTACCACCAGGCTAAATACCCACCTGCTAGTGAAATATAAAGGACCCTGTGCTATTCAACTTATTCTTAAAGCATTTAAATAAAAGTTCGATCCCTTATAACCATTGGTTTGGTTAATATAGGCACAATGACTTTTTTAGAATACAATGGAAAGACATGATATTCCTAAGATGATAATAGTATAGTTGATTTTACTCATTTTATTTACTATCATTGGTTTTATTTAGCAGATGTCACAATATAAGCAATTTCTACTAATGGGAGCATTGAACGGTTTGAACCTGGGCTTTCAAGTGAACCAGCTGGTTCAGAAATGATATTTATGTAATGTACGTCCTCTGCAATAACAAACCAAATCCCAAATACACATTTTTCACAATGTAAAATCTTACCTCATTCTCTTCTCTTTAAATAGCTATCCATTTTACTATAGAGTTTAAGAAAAACCAAATGTTAAGCATTAGGTCTTATTATGAAACACAGTATATATTAGAAACCTATGAGCCCACTTATATGAGGAATCCAAAATTGTCATACTCATAGAGGCAGAGAGTAGAATGGTTGTTACCAATTGCTGGGTGGTGGGGATGGGGCAAAGGGTATAAGGTTTCAGTTATGCAAAATATGAGTCCTAGAGATCTGCTGTACAGTAGAGTGCATATGGTTATCGATGCCGTTCTGCATATATAAAAATTTTCTGAGAGGGCAGATCTTAGATTAAGTGTTCTTATCACACACAGAAAAGAAAGTAGAAAGGGCAGGAGGAAACTTTTGTAGGTGATGGAAAAGTTTATGGCATACATTGTGGTGATAGTTTAACAGATGTATACTTATCTCCAAACTCATCAAGTTGTATACCTTAAATAAGTGTACATTTTGTATGTTAAAAAAAGAAAAAGAAAGATAGAAAGAGAAAGAAAGAAAAAGAAACCTATGAGGCTAAATAGGAGCTAACTCCCTGTTGGATCAACAAAGCAAAGACTCCTTGATAATCTTGAGCATTTTTATTTTTTAATTTTTTAATTTTTTGCGGTACGCGGGCCTCTCACTGCTGTGGCCTCTCCCGTTGCGGAGTACAGGCTCCGGACGCGCAGGCTCAGCGGCCATGGCTCACGGGCCCAGTCGCTCCGCGGCATGTGGGATCTTCCAGGACTGGGGCACGAACCCGTGTTCCCTGCATCGGCAGGCGGACCCTCAACCACTGCGCCACCAGGGAAGCCCTTGAGCATTTTTAGACTGGGGTCTGTGTATCAGAGACAGCAGGAGCAGTGAGTATCTGTGGAAACCAGGTGGTTGCCACCAGCAGGTTTCCAGACAAAAGTCAAACAGGCTTTTTCTGAGTCATCCTCTCACCTCCCTTTCTTTACCCCTTTCTCTCTCCAAGTCCCACCTGGTCCCCTCTCTTCTCTGGCTCCTGGGCTGTCTGCCCCATGCTACTTTCACATAATCCTTCCCTTTCTACATGCTTAGATATCTGCCCCCCTCACCCCACTTCTCTTTCCTCCAGTTGAAAATACCCATCTCTCAGTAAATATAGATTATTCTCTGAGAGATTATTAGATTAAATAAGGCGTACTGAGTTTCAAGATACTTGTAATGATATATACCCTGAATCTATACTTTAAAAAAAAGCAGACTATTAAACCAAACAAGTGTAAAATTAATATGGGCATGTTTCTAAGTAGGAAAAGACTTCCTGGTATTTTCTACTACTGTGATATCCATGTATTTCCAATAAATTTAAAAAAATTAGTGGTCATTAAGCAATCACTTTACTCTTAAAACTTTGCAGACTCTCTTTCCTGTCCCTACAAACACCCAGTGAGGGTGGAGGGTTGTGCCTTCAGATGCTAGGAGCTGACCAAATCAGGTAAATAAGACTGAAATACACTAATTATTCTTAATTCTAGTTGTATTTAATGTTTAATTTTAAAAATAAGTAATAGATTCACATGGTTTAAAAATTTAGTAATAGTGAAAATGAACAAAATAAAAATTTCCTTCTCATCAGTCCCTCCTCTGCTGGTTTCCAACCCTTCACCAAAACAGATGACCTCTGTTATTAGTTTCTTGTGTAGATTTCCAGATATATAAAAAATGTTTATATAAGCAAATGCTAACATATTCCTTTCCCTACTTTTAAAACAAATGTAGCATACTGTACACACTTTGGGTTTCTCCGCTCACTTAACAAAATATCTTATGTATCTTTACATATTAGTGCTATAAAACTTCACCGTTCTTAAATTTTTTTATTATGGCTGAACAGTATCTCATTTTTAAATTATGGCTGAACAGTATCTCATTATTTGCGTATGCCACGATTTACTTAAACAGTTCTCTACTGACAAACTTTTAGATTGTTCCAATCTTTTGCTATTACAAGAACTGCTGCAGTAAATAACCCTGCACATTCATGATTTTGCCCATGTGTGAATATATCTGTAGAATAAACTCCTAGAGTTGGAACTGCTGAGTCAAAGAGTATATGCATTTGTAATTTCAATAAATATTGCCAAATTGCCTTCCAGAATGATTATACCTATTTACACTCCCACCAGCAATGAATCGCTGTTCCCGTTTCTCTATATCTTGCCAACCCTAGGGGTTGTCAAATTTTTGGATTTTTACCAACATGATAGTGAAATATGGTATCTTGATGTAGTTTTAATTTGCATTTTTTTCTATGTAGGAGTGATTTGAGCATCTTTTCATATGTTTATGAGTCATTTATATTTCCTTTTCTGTGAACTGTTACTCACTTTCTAATTTTTTTTTTTTGAATTCTATGGTCTCTTTATAGATTAGAGAGTTTAGTTCATTGTCTGTATTGTAAATAGAATAAATTACAAATATTTTTTCCCAGTTTGTTGTTCATCTTTTTACTTAAGAGTTGCTTTAAAGACTGGATAATGGGATAATTGCATTAGTGTTTCATGTCATTTTGCCTACACACACAGCTATGGATGAAGATAGATTAGAGTGTGTGTGTGTGTGTGTGTGTGTGTGTGTGTGTGTAGATTTTTAAAAAGACTCTCTTTTTTTCTTAGAGCATAAATAAAACCATGCAAACAGCTCATGCATTTACATACAGGCTCAGCCCTTCCTGTAGGCAGAGGAGGAATGCATGCATATTCTCCGAAAGAGGTTCAAAGTGTTTATTGAGTTGCCTACTATGCACTATGCATTGATGTTGGCACTAGGAATAGAAAAATGACTGAAACATTGAATCTTTATTCTAAAAATTCACAGTTTGGTAGGAATGGTGAGGAAGTTTGATATTCACATAAAGAAATATAATAGAGTAGAAGACAAAAGTAAACATGTCAACAGAGAACTAAAATACAGCAGGATAAATGTAAATATAGTTACGAACACAGTGATAAGGGAGCAGGGAGGATGGATGATTGACTGTAACCTGTATTTCTCATTCAAACCACCATATCAGTCAGAGTTCAGTGCAGACAAAAGAAGCTGCTTTGAGTATTTCAAACAGAAAGGAATTTAATACAGGGGATTATGAGTTCACAAAACTATTGGGAAAGGACCGAGGAATGGAAGTCAGGGAGCTGCCCTTGACTTCTGGTTTCTGGTTGTCCCCCTGCCGCTGCAACTGAGTAGTTAGAAAAGCATTGCAGCTCAGCCTACTGCTGCTTCTGTTCTGACGGCCTGTCATCCATGACGCTGATGAACTAAGGAGAATATGGGCCCTGGCCACTACCAGCATGCATAGCTGTCAGAGCTCGCTTGTCAGATGCAACTGCCACAGGAAGGTAGCCTCACCTATGTTTCAGATTTGTCACAAGCACGTCTCTTTGGCCGAATCCAGAATGTACCTGGACTTCCAGGTGTAAGGGAGCCTGGGAAATGTGGTTTTATTCCTTCCGATGCTTGTAATTCAGGGCATAGCAATGGATGTCAAAAGGTAATACACAATTTCAGTCACTTTGGTATGAATTTATCATATTATCAAGCATGATAAAGCAGAAGACCAAAGAATGGGTACATTAAATCGATATATTTTGTCCAGGTCCTAGGGGAATTTGTCCTAGGGGAATTCTAGAAAATAGGATTTACAAAGGAGCTCACCTGGCAGGAAACCTGGTAATTGCAAGTGAGAAGATGGAGGACGTGGGGCCTTAAAGCATGAATAGGACTGGGAGAGTTATTAAAAGAATGGTTGAGAGTGTTAAAGGAAGATAAATTGTTTTTCACTGTTGTATAGGCACATACAGTGCTGATAAGAACAAAAATAAATATAATAATATGAAGATTTCATAACATAATATATGTGAAAACCTCTGATAAACCTCAATGCCCTGACCATAAACGATACTAGTGGTAGGTATTGCTATTCTCATTTACATACGAGGAAACAGGTTTTAAAAAATTAGCAACTTGTCCAAGTTGACTTTACTGTGTATTAGAACTTGAACTGAATCTCCCTTTCTTCTTCCCTTCTCTTCTCTCTACCTCCCTCCTATTCTCCTTCCATTCTTCTTTCCCATAACTTATTGAGTGTTTACTATCTGCTAGGGTCTTTCCTTAGATGATCAAGGCAAAATCCTTTTCCTCAAGGAGGCAGTAGCCTTCTAGTCTGTCTGATGTTCATTCAGGATTTTTTTCATTGTATAACATATGCTTCCCAGAATTATGTTAGAAGCCCTGGATTCTGTTAGGAAACTAGCCACTTTTATCCTATTCAGAACACACACACACACACACAAACAAGGCACAGGCCATTTCTAACAATGGGGTAGTAGACTCTAAACTCAGACCTTCAGATCTCAGTTGTAGCAGTAGACACGGCTCCTTGCTGGGAAATGGGTCATATGGATTTTATATAGAATTGCCTGCATGTGTATAGGCAATAGGATTTGAATCCTGGGAGAAAATAAAATGAAAGAATAAAAATGGCTACAAAACATCTCCAGGATATTAAAGTGAAGCTAACCACATAAAAGACACATGACATTTGCTTTGAATAGATAGACTGAGCATTTTGGTTCTTGTGCCGCTTTTTAGCTGCCAGTGATTCTTGGGGCAACAATCCAAGTTTTTAGGACACTATCACATTTTTAAGTTTTCCTAATGAATTATAATAACATTTCTGTAGTTTACATCAAATCGTGTTGAATGGCATTTTTAGCAAATTGTGTCACTGTGAATTTCCAAATTTTACAAAATTTCTTGTGCCAAAAAATAATCAGTGAAAATGATTTTGTGTGAAACTTTTTGAAAGCCAAGTTTAGCTGATTTTGCTAAATAGCACAAGCAAACAATTTATTCCATCTTTCTCCAAGTCCTTTTTCTGTGCCTTGCTCTCTGCTTCCAGGCCCCCCTCCCTCTTCCCCTTTCTAAGCTTCTTTCACTTTGTCTGCTGGCCTTTGTTTCTGCTGCTAGTTGTCTTTCTCTAACATTATCAGCCCTCCCTTCACCCCTCCACCCGTAGCTATAACCAAGCCTTGGGCTATGATTTTGGGTTGAGGGTCACAGAGGTCATGGATTTTCCACGGAAAGAAAGTAAGAAAAAAGGGAAAAAAAAGAATGATCACTTCTGCTCTCACTTTTGCCCTTGGTGCTGAGAAATATACTTGCGAGTATCCCAGCGAGCATTATTACTGTGGGATTGAGACAAACACAGTACTCACCGTAAGAGAGACCATCATAATGTTGCTGAGGATAAAAGAATATATTCCTATGTGCCTGGACTTGTATTCTGAGATCCTTGCATGTGGGTGGTTAGACTACCTTAGTAGACCTGTGAGTGCGTCCTTCTGAACTGTGCTGACTCTATTTCCCAAGGAGGGAAATAGTCATGGGCAGTGGAAACAGCATGTGTTCTGCAGTCAGAGATCCTGGGTTGGAATCCCGGCTGGCCCGCCACTTAATCTTCCTGAATGTCAGTGTTTTCTGTTACCAAATAAGGAAACTAGTTACTGATCTAGCTGTAACAGTATTACTGCTAACAATGCTGTGAATGTTAATTGGGTATTTACTGTATGCTAGGTATTCTGTTAAATACATGCCTCATCTCAGATCCCTTTGCAACATTAGGCCGTAGCAGAATTATTATCCCTGTTTTATGGATGAGGAGACTGAGGGAAGAAAATACATTATTTACTCTAGGCCACTTAGGTGAGAAGTGGAGCTGGGTCTGATTCCAAAGCCCTTCTTTGAACCACTCACGCGAGGTAGATATGAGGATTAAATAATACAATACAGAGTATCAGATATATAGGAAGTTTTGTTTCAAATCGTTTTGTTTAGGGCTAGAGATAACAGGCATAAAGACAGCTCCAGTTCCTAGGCTGGCTTTTTCTGAATGTTCTCTCTTCCCTTCCTTATGTGGGCACACCGGACCCCAAAAGATGGTGACTGAAGTCTGTGACACAAATCATGGGAGATATCGTCACCACCAACTCTATTTCTTTGACCACGTGGAAAATTTGGTAAACTGTCTAGAAAATACCACAACAGACTGCAACTGGGGCATTGCCTGGTCCCAGATCAGAAATTGTAGGAGGGTGGTGTGCCCACTGGGAATTGAAGAGGGAGACGGAATTGAGATCAGAAACATCCCGCTGCCACCTACTCTTCGTGGTATTCCTAATGGAAGCCACAGAAGCTTATGGAGACTCCTGCAGAAAAGCTACATAATTATAGGACGGCACTCTATTCCAGCTTCTGTGGCTTCCGTGTGTGCTTTTGTGATCCTGGGTCGTGTCTAGCCCACGTGCTAATTTCTACCTGCTGAATACAATTTGGTTTGTAACAAGTGATGCTTTTTAGGAACTTTCTCATCAATTCATCTCTGGGTGGGATTCTTTTCTAAACCATGTGAAGCCAGAGAATAGACACAAACATCTGATTGGTATGTTCTGTTTCAGGAGAATAATGAGTCTTCCTTCTGCAAAAAAAGATCATAAAGCTCCTAAACTAACTATGGCAAATGCTTTAGGTATGTCTTTAAATTTGGGCATCCGTGAATTTAGTTAGGCCTTTTCAACTATGCCTAGATCACAGTTTGTCAAATCACAGTTATTACCGAGGTTCCAGGAGGTCTTTGATTATTTCATGACCTTTTCCCTAAATAGCACCTATTACTTTGATACAAGAATTTTTGAAGTGCTTCACAATCTTTCGCTATTCCCTGGGGCCTGGGTCAGCATTCCTATCGCCTCTATTTTAAGATGAAACACAGAGAGTTTAAGTGATTTTCCCATGGGCTCCCAGCAAGTCAGCATCAATGCTGGACACATACTTCGTAAGCTTTTGGCTTTAGATGAACTCGCTGAGCCACATATTTCCCCCAGCAATTATTTATCCACATTATGCCTCTGACCTGGATATGCTGGTGCTTATTTCCCATTTGCATAATGAGGAATACATCAGGCACCCAGGAAGGAATACTTCCTCCACACAAGTAGCCAAGCCTTAATGTGGACCTGGCTTTATGGGCTCCAGAAGGGTGAACAAGGAGGCTAAGCCGGGCCAGCGCCGGCCTGAAATGCGAGTCTGGGCAGAGCCTGGTCAGAGTGAGGTCCAGCAGGGAGCCTGTGCCGCCTCACGGCGGAAGACAGGGGAGGGGGACATGTTTTCTCACTAGGGTTTTTTTAAAATGCAAAATTCAGTTCAATGGTGGAAGGCTGAAATCTTTTTCTGCCTGTTAGGTAGCTGGAGAGGGGTCCTGAGGAAATACTGTGAGTAACAAAGTTTATGTTCAGGTAGAATAATAAATGTGGGATGTGGGTGAGGAGAGAAACTATTTTTTGTCTTTTGCCTTTTGCACTCAGACGGACACATCATAAGGCGTATTTTTAAAAGTATGCATAGAAAATTAAATATGGTAGTTTGCTAAGCTATTTGTTTTCAAATGACTTTTATTAATAGTGTCTTTGTTACAAAACTATCTTGTCTTATTATAAGTTCATTAAATTAACTTTAGAAAATACAGATAAGCAGAGAGAAGAAGATAAAATCACCCTGAATTCCACTACTAAGGGGTAGTCTTTATTAACATTTTAATGCATTTTTTTTTCTTTCTTAAAAATGGGCTTACTCTTGCTTTTTACAATGATTATACATTATATAATTGACTACCTATTATACAAACACACGGAGAGGATTATACTATGCATATTGCCTTATAACCTGCTTTTTAAACTTAAAACTAAAATATTTTGAAAGTCTTCTCTGGTCATTAAACAGCCTTCCCCAACATCATTCCTAATGGTTGCATAGCATTGCATTATATGGATGTATTGTCGTCTGTTTAACTAATTCCTCATTGCTAGACATTTATGCCGTTTCCAAGTTTTCTTTGTTATAAACAGGCTATGATGAAGATGTAAATCTTACTCATCATGGCATCAGATCATGCATTTAATTTGTATCTTCTGGAAGACTTAAAACATAAGGTTGCTAAGCAATATCACTGCTGTATGAATCCTTTAATGGGAAGACTTGGGGTGAGAGAGCTGCTTTGAGTCTAGCCAGGGCTAAGGTGACAATATGTCAAATAGTAAAGGGCTCATTCTTGTTCACTGGAAGTGGAGATAAGCCCAATAAGCTAAGAGCTCTGTGTGACTAAGGAAATGGACTTCTCACACAGCAAACTAGATAACGGTAGAATAGCACTTAATTAAGATACTAAATACAACACTTAAAATGTGTTTAAAAGGAAGGAGCTTATTTGTCTAAACTTTAGGTGTGCTGAAGTGGTTGTCTGAGGATGTCAATATACCAGTCCCATTATGTTTGATGCAGGTCTTTCCAGGACACATTTCTAAAATAAAGACAAAAAACAAACAGAAAAACTCCAAACCTTCATTTTTTAAAAAATTAATTTTTGTTGGAGTATAGTTGCTTTACAAGGTTGTGTTAGTTTCTACTGTACGGCAAAGTGAATCAGCTATACGTGTACACATATCCCCTCTTTTTTGGATTTCCTTCCCATTTAGGTCACCAGAGAGCACTGAGTAGAGTTCCCTGAGCTATACAGTAGGTTCTCATCAAAACTTCAAATAACAACAGCAACAAAAAACCCCAAACCTACCTTTTGTTGATTGCATTTTGTCCTCTATTAGCTCTGCCTTTCCAGATTGAGCAGCTCTCCCCCTAAATGCTTTGGGAAGGCCAAGTTACCACATGCAACTTTTTCACGTGTAGGTCTACACTGCTAAAGAAACAAGCCTACTCGCTTTGTATCATTCACGTTAGCTGAAAAAACTTTTGTGGAAATTCAAAGGAACCTGTTTAAATTCTATCATCTCTTACCCACCCCCAGCTAATTTTTTTTTTCCTAAAACACATATATTTCCTATGACTTTCAAGCCCGCACTGATGATAACCTGACTGGCAGATATGAGGGTCTAGGCTGAAGGGACATGTGATCTGAGCAAATTGCAGCAGTTCTAGAGATTGAAGTAATCAAAAACATACATCTTTTGGACTGCTCGGGCATGTGTGGACTGTATCTGCTATACCAGTACTCAGAGTGGCATAATGATGTCAGCCTCTCCCCAGATAGTTTTCGATGGCTCTGTGAACATGGTTAGAGAATAACAAGTTTTGTTTTCCTTCTCCTTTGCGGTGACCATTGTCTCCAGCTGGTCCTGTGCTCAGTGAGTCATTAATTACACCCAGAATCTTTAGAAGTGACCTGTTGCGGCGTTGAGGTTTATTCCCAACTTATTCTGCTTCACCGCATAATATTTGGCCAACGTGCCGTGTTCTTCTTTTTAAAAAATGTTCCCTCATTCGTCCTCGCACCATGAGGATTCATTTTTGAGATGAAGAGCAAAGGGCTAGGTTAAGAAAAACACAGCCACCTCCAGAGTGCAAAAACTGCAATAAACCCATCACCTCTAACAACAGCAGAGCAGGAAAAGATAAAAAACAGCCTGCCAAGAATGTAGTAACCACCCATTCACTTTTAAATACTCTCCACACTTCAATGCACAGACCTAATTACTTTTCTGCATTCCCAAATCCACTTTGCCCATACCGCAATCAGAAACCTGGCGTTAAAATATTTTAGACTTGGAGGATCAAGGCTAATTATGGGCCTTAGCTGCACCTTTTGGTTTCTCTCCCCTCGACCCCCTCCTTCTCTTCTTTGGGTTACTTTAAAGCACGCTCCACTGGAAGAAAGGCTGCCCAGTCCCAGTTGGGGGTGAAGCTTCGAGAGAATAAAACAAAGAGCAACTCAACTCAATTCAGTAAGCTTCAATGAGGCTGGTACATTTAATGTGAGCCCAGGGTTAGCCCACAGAATTGTGGCAGAATGCAATATTCTCAACAAAAAAAGATGTGTTTAAGGTCGGCTAAGGCCCCATAAGGCTGTTGTTGGTGTTTAAGCAGTCCACTGAGGTATTTAGCACCAAGGGTTTCTAAACATTCCAGCAGAGAATTAAACTGCAGCTTTACAGTAGCTGCTTAAAGGTTTGGGGGGCTGGGAGCGTCCCCTCCCCCTTGTATTGAAAGGTCAACAAACAGTAGGAAAGATCATGTCATAACAAAGATGAAGCCACCTATTATCGCGTATAGTGACAGCTAATAGCACCATCAGAGGGATTAATCCAAGGTATTAAATAGTGTAATTGTTAAAATAATATCATGGTTATTAGAACACCCAAGCATGAGCCATTTTTCATTTTTACATAACATGAAAGTATTGCAGGTGAGCTTAGTCTTCCCATGACAGGCACTTGTTATAAATATGTAAATATTAGAAAATTGCTTCAGTGCTACAATTTTCCTGCAGCATACAGAATGCATTTTTGATATGCAGATGTTATGTTTCATGACATTTACTAAGCTACTTTTGGGTAATTTTGCCCAGAGTTACACTCTTAAAAAGCTTTCATTCACACAGAACAATTTACTGTGAAAGTTGGTTCTAATGTTTTATTTCATTGAGGCATTTTTAGTTTCATGGATTTAATAAGACAAATACTAACACAAAAAAGCATAGTTTCTCAAAGGTGAGTTTGTGAAAATGGCTAAGGGAGGCTGAACACTGATAGACTTAACTCTGTGGAATCTTCGGCTCTAAGTTTGAGCTCTAGTAAGTTTTATGAGACTGGGTCTGGACATAGCCATCTTAGGTTTACACAGTTCTTACTCAGAATATTAGAAAGAAATGTGGTCACCTTGAAGGAGTACAAATGTTACAAAAACAGAAGAACCCTCAACATTGAAAACACACGAAGCTACTAAAATGCTTCCCTATTTCTTTTAGCTTCCAGTAAAGAATCCAAACCACAAGTTGTACTGGAGGAGATGGTTTAAAACAATAAGATGTTTCAGATGGTCAGAGTTTGTAGGGCACTTAAAAAATAAAACAAAGGGCACATACACTGGCTCACAACCACCAATTAACCCTCCTTGTTAGATAGGTAATTTTTTCCAATCAGAGGCATCAAATATCAGAGAAATCATGGGCCAAAACAGTCATTATCTGCAGGGAACTCAAAGGCTTTGAAAGCCAATAATTCCAAAGAAATAACAGAGTTCTTTCGCTGTATGGACTTCATCTTAAAACCTGTAATAAGAGCCAGGCCCTGGCTGTGAACCTGTACACTTCAAGGAGAAAAAAGGAGGCAGCAGAAGGCAAGGGCAATAATCATAGGGCTTTTCTGTATAAAACTATCTGGAAGTGGAGGTCAAAGACCACATTCTGAACACCCTCTATATCACACAACGTCCTGATCCAACATAGAAATGAAGGGCTTGATTGGCCAAAGGTGGGAATGGAAAAAAATATTAAATTACTGAGCTAAAGAACATGACAAGAAACTCTGCTTAAAAAGTCTAGCAGTTTAATTTGAATTTTTAAAGCTTGAGTGAAATTAAATAATCCTTGACAGGATAAAAAATAATCACAGAACTTCTCAAACTTCATGGCAAACTCTTCTTAAGAAATGCATTTATTCTTAATACCTCATTTTCTTTATGCGGCATTCATATTTTATAAGGTCTAGTCTTGGAAATCTGTAGCTAGTGGACCTGGTCATTGAATATTTGACAATGAAGCTCTCCCTTAATTGTACCCTCACTTATTTTCTTATATTTTTGCTATATCAAAAAAAAAAAAAAGAAGGCTAGAGTTCAAATCTGTAATAAATCATCTATGTTGTATCTATATATTCCATGCATGAATGAACTAGCATTTGGTGTTTTTACCCTTTCAAACACATGGCTTCATATTCTGTAGAGGGGGCCTTAACTTTTACACATTTACAACTAATTTCATAGAAATTCATGGGTGTAACACATACTTTTCACTTAACAAGGTCAGGGCACAAATCCATATGCCTAATTTAAATGATTCCTTTCCCCACCTCCCCATCATGATAAGCCCATAACAGATGTGAGGGAAAGAGAAACTCTATTCCTTATAGTTCAGTTGCTCTGACTACCTCTGATGATTTTCCTGCGGACCTGGGAGAACAGATTCACATTTTCTATAGCAAACTTTCCCAATGAAATAGAACTTTCCGAAATTCTGTTTTTGTCCTTAGTTAGGTTAATGTTAGAATTGGACACTGCCGCAGTCTGTGACAGTCTAAGATACTGAATCTGGTCACTTTGCAGACAGAATAAGGTTCTTGGCTGATGTTTGAGGACTGTTGACAAGACGTATGTAGCATAAGTAATCATGTAGCCCAGCTGTCATCCAACGTGGCTTAGCTAGCACCTCCTGGTATGGCATCCAAGGGAGTTGGACTAGATCTCTTTGATACTCCTGTCCAACACTTAAGGCTCTGTGATACTATAATTTGTCCAATTTAGATCAAGACATTTCATTATACTTAAGAGAGCACTTTGTTTTCTGACTTCAGCAAAGCAAGAAAAATTTTAAATTACATTTATTTTGGTAATTAAGATAAAATTGACTGTATCTGAGCTGGCAGGGACATTGAAATTCTTATATAGCCAATGCTAAAGTGCCATTTTTAGCATTTCAAGTTTCTTAGCACATTTAAATTCTCTCATGTGTTCCTTTTCCAGGGGTTTCTACAGGGAAATAGTGGCCATTACTTTCAAAAAGTGGAAAGCAAATACACAGCTAGTGAGAGCTCCTCACATCCTGCCCAGTCTCAGAAGTGAGATGCTGAACATTTTGTAGTGTTAGTTAAGAAATAGAAGAATAAACAAATGAAAACTTCTCAGTGACACATGGACAGGGTAGAACAGGGTCATTTATGTTAATCAGCAAAGTTACTCACTTGCTACACTCTTCTTTATGTTGATGGCTCTGACATTTATATTTTCATTCTGACTGCTTACCGAAGTTTTCATCCTATCGTACAGCTTTGCACAGCACATTGGTATTTGTATGTCCCAGTGTCACATGGAGCTCAATGGAGAATTAAACTCAGTTTGGTTTCCCAGTGTCTCCTGTGTGTGGTGTTTATTTCCTTCCAAATCAAAGGCTTTGCCAGTGTCTTCCCCAAGCCTGGGCACCCCTCTTCCTCCTTGGCTCAGCACCCCTAACAGCATCACTATTGTCAAAGTTCTCCAGGTTCAAAGCCCTGAAGGCATTTTTAATTTATTGCTCTCCTTCATTCTTTGTAATTATTAAGTTCTTAAAATGTTTCCTTTAGACCAAGTGCTGTGACATTACTTCCTTTCTATTCCATAGTCATTGGGCAACCGCAGACACCTGTCACACCTTGTCTGAATTAACGCGGCTGCCTTCTAGGAGTTCTCCTGCCCGCCTCTTCCCTTTCTCCACTGCCACTGTTAAACTAATTTTTGTAATATACCCACTCTCCTACTCAAAATCCTGTGAAGCGTCCTGATCTCCTAGCATCGTGCCTGCGTGCCACCTTCCACCTTAATTACGGAATCACCTTTATCAAGTCTCCCACACCTCCTTGCCGCTTAGTCTGGACTATCTTACCATTCTCCTCACTTGTGTCTATACTTCTCAACTTTCCCCTTTCTCTTCTCTCTTCAACTCCCCAAATCCTAACCACATTTCAGCCTTTTCCCGGTGAGATGTTTTCTGGCTTGTTTTCATCCACTTCGACCCCCTTTCCTTTGAACTCCTAAATCGTATCTTGTCTTTAGATTGGGTGATCATCTTTGCTGGCAGCTTTGGCAGAATGGAAAGAACCTTGGACTGGAGTCGGATAAACTTGATTCCAAAACAGGTTTCAACAATGTATCAACTCTGGGCCTGGAGCAAGTCATTTTAACTCTCTGAGCCTGTATTGCCTTTTTTTATAAAATGCAGATATTAATAAATGAGATGCAAAACGGTAACGAACGTGGAAGTACTGAAGTACTGACATGTAATCAGATTGTTGGTGTTAGTCGAATCTGATTCTTTAAAATTGTTTTTAACTACTTTATGTCTGTCTGTTTTCCTAATTTGGCTTCAGGAGAGCAAGCACTCTGTTTTATATCCCTTCCTCCCCACAAAAGCTCTGGATATTGTTATGTGAAACTTTGTGGCCAATTAATAAATCTGGAATAAAACTTCCATTTTAGAAACTTGGCCTAGAGTTTTCCAACAACGCATTTTAAAGCGAGTCCAATCTTGGACTCTGAAAATAGAGTAGAAACAAACAAACAACAAAAACCTACAAGTTAAGTCTTGTATAGGGAAATCTTACCCCTACTAAATTTCTTGGACAACATTATAACTTTATATGAACTCTTGGACCCTGTCATAGATAGAAGATGATCACTTACTAGTTTTTCCCTTTTCTTATGAACTAAATGTATCAAGTTGCAAAGAAATAAAATATTTGAAGACATGCTAACCCACCTCCACCCAGGGTAGTTTCTAATAAATATTAACTATTTTTTCACTTGATTGTTTAATTTAGTTATCAATCACTTATATAATTCTTTTTATGGGCAAGTATTGTTTGAACACTTTACAAGTCTTAATTCACTTCATCCTACCCTATGAGTAGACAGGATTATTGGGGTTATTTTTACTGTTCAGGAAACTAACGCACAGAGGGGCTGAGCAACATGTTCCAGGGCTACAGAGCTAGGAATGCTGGAGAAGGATTTGGACCCAGGCAGGCAGTTGGTCCCCAGAGTCTCATACTCTTAACCAACAGGCTTATGGTGCCTCTTTTGAACCTTGTGTGTTTTCGTACTTTTCTCCTTGTTTGGACCCCTTTCATTGCTATCCCTCCTAAACGGTAGCTAGCAAAACTCTAGGATACAGTAAATATTAATCACAGTATTCATACTCTGCTCTATTCCTTGACCTGTTGGGTTGGAAGTGGACTGTTGAACTCCCAGAGGGAGAAACTTCACAGGCTTATGGGATGGGAGAATGACTGTGTCTTTTATGGGAAGGTGGAGATTATTCCTTTTATATACAGAGGGTGTTTTGCTTTGCCTCAAAGATTAGGAAAGGAGAATTGACCTGAGTCATTTTTTTAGTCATCACCAAGAATTTCAAAATACGTGTAAATGCAGTGTCACAACATAATTGCCTCAGATAACGTATCTCAAAACGTGAGCAAAATAACAGCACATCGGCCAGTTTACTTAATTATATTTTGCCAAGTACTCAGCTGTATTTTCTTGAATTGTAATTTTAGATTTGAAGCAGTCCAGCCATCCATGAGGAAAGGATTTCAATGTGTTCAAAGAGCCTTTTTTTCTAGAACTTTATCATGTTCAGAAGGTCATCAGCCCCCATACCACTGGTGTCATCTGATTGAGAATGAAGGTCAGATTTTATCCTCCTTTTATGCTGGGATGTTTCTATTTGCTCTGTTACACAGTAATGTGGATACTGCAATTTATCATGCATGTGTTCAGAGAACTTACGTCCATTTCTGATGTTACACTTGAACACATTTCTTACCTTAGTCCGGTGGGGCTAACTCTCATGGAGAAAGGCCTGCTCATTTCTTTTGGTCTTTGCAGTCACATTTATATATCAAGAGAGAACCTAGTTCAATTAGCCATTTTAGTATGCAAAGACTTTTATAAGAAAATAGAAATAATTAATTGTAAGAAGGATTTTAGTCCTCAGTGTCTTCTTTTATAAATGTCGACTCTAATGAGGTTTGAAAAGTCACCACTTTACATGTGCCAAAACCCACATATGTATGTGTTTTTGGTAGATTTTCAGTTGAGGCCCATACCGTCACCCTCCTTCCTAATGATGAGAGGAGAGTGCTGGCTCGCTCTCATTCCCTGCATGTAAAAAGACCTTCGCTTTCATTAACTAAATAGAATATATCTGTGTAAATCTGAAGGTAAAGTGGCTGTTAACAATAAACATAACAGAGGGTATGAATATCGGTTCACAAACTCAGATGTGCAAAGGACATCAACATTGTAAAAACTGCTTTGAGCTAACTACAATCTATCCTCAATCCTTCTTGTGGTCCTGACAGGAAGTTCAGTTCAATTTAGGACTCTCTTTCCCTCCTGCATTGTGCAAAAGCCCTAAGGACTTACATAGAAGTACTACATACTCTCTGCACATCTCTGGCCACAAGATATTTATCTCTAAGACACCCGTTCTCTAAGTCTGGATGTTCATTTCTGGTCAGGAGGTTTTATTGCTTTGCTCCTGTGCCAGGAATCTTTGCCAAGCCCAGAGCCCTTGTGTTTGCAGCCCAGTCCCACCAGCCATACAGAGCCCTCCTTCCCTGATCAACCTGGGGGTTGATCACACTGCTCACGCTGCCATGGAACATGCATGGATCCCACCCCTCTCACGAGCCCCACAGGCTCTCACCTCCTCCCAGATGTGGGATATCTCCCCCTTGCCCTTCACCTCAAAACCACGCCCCTCTCTTTCTTTTCCCTCCAGGACAACAAGAGCAATTGTCTTCTACAGCTTGTGTGTTCTGCTCTGTGGAAAAATCCCAGAACCAAGAGAGCACAAAACCTGACCCCTATTTAGAAATGACAGGAGGGAAAGGTAGGGAAAAATAAATGGAGAATAAAACCAAAATAATTTCTCGGTTAATTATCTCACCACGCTACTATTTAAATAGAGAAATATTCCTGTGTCAGGCTTACCTTTACATACCATAGGTCATAAAATCCCACCACAGTCCCACAAGGACAGGTTTCTTATCTCCACTTTACAGATGAAGGGTTGGTTAGTTTCCCTTCTAGGCCAGTTATACAGCCAGTAGTAGGGCCAGCATTTCAATTCAGGCCAATTAGACTCCAAAGCCAATATTCTCTATAAAAATAATGCCACAAATGAGACCAAAACAAAGTTTTCTCCCAATTCTTCTGAAG
This sequence comes from Delphinapterus leucas, assembly GCF_059928025.1. Lineage (NCBI taxonomy): Eukaryota > Metazoa > Chordata > Mammalia > Artiodactyla > Monodontidae > Delphinapterus > Delphinapterus leucas. Next base: position 76,397,160 of record NC_143131.1, on the reverse strand, counting down.
AAAGCACTTCCAGCCCTAGAGTATTCCTGCCGTATTAATAATGCAATCTGAATTAGAGAGTATCTTTTGCCTGGGTTTCTGTGGGCTGCCCACCTGCCTCAGAAGTTTGCTCTTCTAATTTCTCCAGGGCACATTTTCCCAAAGGATATACTTCATGAAGGGTTGTGTGGTGTTACATCTTGTTCTAGGTCAGTGTTAAACTTTAGTGTGCATTAGGATCATCAGAAGGCTTACTGGAAAACAAAATGCTGGGCCTCACCCCAGAGTCTCTGATTCAGTGAGTCTGGGGAGACCCCTGCGAATTTGCACTTTTAACAAGTTCACAGGGGATGCTGATGCTACTGGTCCAGGGGACACACTTGGGAACCAGTGTTCTAGGAGTAATGTCATCTCTAGTTTAGTTTAATTGAGTGAGGATGTAGAGATAAAATAAGTGTTCTCATGCCTCTGTTACTTGGGGATTTGTCTCAGCTCACTATTGCTAACTGCTGTAGAGGTTAAACATGATCAAGTTTTAATTTATTTCCTTGGTCATAAATTGTTTAATTTATACCTGTCATAGACTTTTGTTTAAGGACAAGAAAAGCACAATAGTGATACTGAAAGGCGACAAGTCTGAGGAGAAGTATACACAAGATAACAACTCTGCAAATTTTCCTCCAGATGTTCTTCCACAGTTGTGTGTGCTGCATTCATTGGATCAGATTCTTGCACAGAAACTGAAATGAGTCTAATATTTCAAAAACTAATGTTAAAAAGAGAAACGATAACTTTCCAGTTGACTTTTCAACTGTTTTTTTACAACCAACTCTCGGAATGCAGTTTAATTTTACTTACATTTAAATATACTTACACAAAAACATGCTACTTTCAAATTGTTAGTCAAGAATATCATACTTTTATCGCATAAATTGGATTTAGTTAAATAACATGAATTTCTCGTTAACTATAAAAAAATGAAAAATCCTTTATATGAAATAAGACTTTAAATAACCTATTAAATAATCTATAAAACACTAATAACTTACTAGTCTAAAATAAAAATGCTTACATTACTTTTTATTAAATGGCACAGAAAAAGTATTTAAAATATTTCTAAGGGTGTTCAAGAGATTAAATAATCCTAGGAAAGGGATTCAGGACTCAGAGGAAGAAGGGAAATCTTTAGGGGAGTAGATCCCACAGTGACCCAATTTTTTGGTGTTACTTTACTGTCTTCTCTTTCCTCTGGCTGGTGTGGTGCATAAGATCATATCCATCCAGGGAATGCCTTTATTCTTAGAAGACCTGTTGGGCACAGGGCACATGTTGTGAATTCTTAGTTGGAGCAGGTCCTTCACGAGGCTCTTGGGAAAAGCGCTCTCTCATTTTTATGCCTCCCCTGAGTCAGAGGGCTCACACCCAGAGGTTGGAGACCAGACTATGGGCCCAGGGAAAGGTGGTTTAGAAGCCCACAGCTGGGCCTATAGATGGCCTTTTGTTAAGGAACAAAAGAAATCCTCCCAGTTTTCATATGGCTAAGCCTAGTTTACCAGGGTGGGAGGTCAGATTGGAATTTGGGACCAAAACCCTATAAGGTAGACATTGATCTGTAATGTTTTCCATTCTTGAATCTAGTTCGACATTAGGTGGCATTATGGAACTCAGGATTTAGGATTTGGGATTCTAACCCTCCTTCCTTCCTCCCTCCCTCCCTTTCTTCCTCCCTTCTTTCCTTCCTCCCTTCGTTCCTCCCTTCGTTCCTCCCTTCGTTCCTTCCTTCCTTCCTTCCTCAGCAGCAATGACTAACTGAACCTGTTCATCAGAGCGCCCTGAGAGTGGATTAACTTTGGTTCTTTTTCAACCCTCATGCAAAGTTCTTTATTGACTTTCCATTACCTATGCAAATAATGCCCATATTCTGAAGCTGGGCATTAGAAACACGTCATGATATGGTCTCAATCTCTTATCCAGTCTAGGCTTCCATTAAACCTTTCTCCCTCCTAACACACCCTGTGCTCTGGTTACCACCCTGCTCATTTTTCTTTGGTAACTTCTTGCCTCTCTTCTGACCAGGAATGCCAGTCTTAGGCAACTGTCTTCCAAATCCTCCCTCCTTTATGAGAGTGAATTATTTCACTCCTGGTTAAATTCTGCTGAGATTGATACCTGTTTTGTATAGTGTGCATTTCTGCCACTGGATTGTGTGCTCTTTGTAACCCCATTATCTAAGGCAGTCAATGTTGCACTTTTAAAGAAACACAGTGCCTTAAGGTCTATCCTTTCATTCAGTCCCCACAGCACTTCTATGGGGGTGATATTTGGCTTATCCTGAAAGCAAAATAACTAGAAGAAATGTCAAGATATATTGAATAGTAGCATTAAACAGCATTGGAGAACTAATAGGAAACCATGGCATCAAGCCAAAGCAAATGGACAAGCAAATTATAGGTAACAGAACAGACTTTGCAAAACAGCTGTTGCTGTAAACTAAGGAGAGGTCATTCTTAATAATTTAGGTAGAAAAGTCTGCTGGCTTACTAACATTTTGGGGGCATGTGCCTGTAGTCGGAGATACCATGGATAGTGATGTCTTCTGAAACCTATGAAGAAACCTGCCCTTATTCTGAAGAGCATTGCCTGATCTCTAAATGGCAATGGACTTTGCACAATATGAAGGGTTGGTTATGGCCATTTGCAACAGGTTGGTTTCATTTGGGTGACTAATGCTAACTAGCACTAGGTAGGAAGGAAAAATAATCATACAAGTAAAAGCCAAGGCGAGCTAAGTTTATCACCTTTAAAATTCATCAAAGCAAGATTTTTCAATGTTTATTTTCCTTTCTTTCTAATACTGAAAGGCAATGTCATGGCAAGTTCCCTAGGACACCCTGACTTTGTCACCTTTTAGTTTCTTAGGACCTCAAAATGGGTTAAGTCTCTTAGTTTCTTGGGACCTCAAAATGGGTTAATGAAACCTGCCCTATAGGAGGTCTTGTGAAAAATAATAGGAGGTAACATATATTAAAGTAATTGCATACAAACAGTATAAATAAAATATTTGAATTTTTTTGCTCAAGACAACATTATAATAACTTTAAAAATTATGTTTCTTTTGTTTTGTTTGTTTTTCTTTAAAAATCTATTTTTGTAAGGCTGACTCTTTGTTTTGATCTTTTGAAGACCTCCTTAGGGCTATATTTGAGTGTAGCTCCTTGGGTTCTTATGATTGTGTTCCTGCTGCTGGCCTAGTCCTACACTGATAACTTTTTGTATGCTACCTATTATGGGCTGAATTATGGTCCCTCAAAATTCATATATTGAAGTTCTAACTCCAGTGCTTCAGAATGTGGCTGGATCTGGAGATAGAGTCTTTTAAGAGGTAATTAATGTAAAATTAGGTCATATGGGTGGGCCGTAATTCAATCTATTGATAACTGGTATCTTTATAAGAAAAGATTAAGACACAGATTTAATCTATAAACATTATCCTAGCAACCAACTTGACTCATCCATACTTATTCTCTAAGGAGATGAAAACTGTATTCTTTTTATTTAGGATTATTTAGTAAGGACATCATTGACTTTGATTAATTTTGGGAGCTGAGTGACTGTGGGGTAATTAAGTTGATTGCTGGTATGGCTTATGGAATCAGTCTTGTTGGTCTGAGCATACACATTATGCTACAAAACCATTTTCAAAATTAAATTGAGGTTTTGGTAAGACACAAACTTTTTGAAGCTAAAGTTGCAGTATGGCAGCTTTACTCTTAGGGTTTAACATGTTAATTTACTTTTCTATGCATTCAAATGATTTCTTCCTAATTCAACTTAAACAATCAAACTAACTAACTAACTGAATAAATAAAACAAAAAATCCCCGAATTCAGTATTACCTTTTTCTGTTGAACTTATTTTGGGCATAGTAGGCTATATACTCCATGTGACACATAGTTTATTTCCATATGTCTTTAAGCTTTCCTATGACTTTCTTTGTTGGTTATTCCCTATTTTACTGGAAACACTGAAATTGGTCTTAGAAATTGGGGATTCCTGGTAAGGAAATTAGGTGGAGTCTATTGCAGCAGAAGGCTACATATTTTTGAAGAAGACCACAAAATTTTAGACATTTTTCCTATTAAGAGGTGATTCTGTGTCTCCTAGTCTTAAATGTGGGTGAGCTCTATGACCGCTTTGACCAAAATAATGTAATGGAAGTGAAACTCTGCCAGTTTCTGGGTCTATGCCTGAAGTGACCAGAAGGGTCTACTTCCTGTTTCTTGGAACACTCACTTTTGGAGTCCTGATCTACTATGTAAGAAATATGACTACCCTGAGACTGCTCTGTTTTGAGGAAGCCGAAGCTAGCCACATGGAGAGGCAGCGAGAAGAGACACCAATGTTGGCCAATCCAATGTTGGCCAGCTGTTCCAGCTATCCCATCCCAGGCTCCAAGTATGTGAGTTAGAAATCCTGCCCAGCTCAGCCACTAGCTGAATATCACCAAATGACTCCAGTTGATACCCTGTGAAGCAAAAGAACTGTCCAACTTGAGTCCTGCTCTAATTGCTGACCCACAAAATAATGAAAAGTAATAAAATGTTAAATAAGTTTTAAGGATAATTTGTTATATAGCAATAAACAACTGGAACTTGAATCTTAAAGACTTATATGAGGATGATGTAAACTTATGTTTATTTATAGTTATATAAAATGCTTATTTATTGTCCTAAAGTTTAATAATAAAAAATGCGTATTTATAATCATATAAAGATAATTTCTGGCAAAATCTAGAGCCTTCAAACTTGACTGACTTGGAAATTTTTAATCTTCTGTTTGAGTATTTGTAACTATTCAAGAAAATGTATCTGAATGCTTTTATCAAGAATAAATGTTGAATCTTTAAATAGAGTTTAGTTTTTAGAGCAGTTTTTGGTTCACAGCAAAATGTTGAAAGTATGTTTAGTTGTGTAAGAGACCACCAAACTGTCTACCAAAGTGGCTGTACCATTTTCCATTTCCACCAGCAGTGAATGAGGGTTTTTGTTGCTCCACATCCTTTCCAGTATTTGGTGTTGTCAGTGTTCTGAATTTTGGCCATCATAATAGGTGTGTACTGGTACCTCATTGTTTTAATTTGCATTTCCCTGATGACATATGATGTGGGGTTTAGTGGTTTTTAAAATGTATTATTTGCTCTCTTTTAAAAAACAAACTAAATGGATTTCAAATATTATATTGTATTTTTCAGTAAAATTAAATGCTAACAGTGCTACAAATACAGTTCTCTTTATTCTATAACTTGTTTGAATAAAAACTTTATATTGTATAATATGGGATAAGCAGGAACATGTGGATAATAAAGAAATGTTGCCTTTTTTACTGACAGTGCTTTGGCCTCAAAGAGGATAATTTGTCTGTTATTCATATGATTATTTTAGAAAGTTAAAATATCCAGACATGTAGAGAAAACAATTCTCCTTAGATCACCCTCTTGGAACAGAAACATAATGCATTAAAGATCAATTGGTACCTTATGTTTCTATCAGTGGTATAAGTTAAGATTTAGTTATTAATATAATCGAGACCTCACAAAATATAGAATAGCATTTTCATGTGGAATTGGAATTTCCCTATATTCTCCATATGAAAAATTATTCTTATGCATATAGCAGTTAATAAAGAAGAACTGTTTTTATAATAAGCATTTTCTCTTCTCTTTTTTTGATGCATTATGTCAATGGAAAAGAACCCCCCAAATAGGTGTTGCTGCTTATCGTCGTGCAAATGTGATTCCAGAGCGCACTTCTCTGTCTTAATCACTGAAATTATTTGGTTATCAAAGCCATACACAGTTCGTGATTTGACTTTCATCCTTTTCATACTTATCCATGATATTGGTCTAGCCTTGAAAACATTAAAATGGCCTTTGTTCGATATTCAACATGTAATTTCAGAAAGACGTGTTCATTTTAAAAATTGAGACTGAATGTTAGTGTGACAGAAGAGTCTTAGCAAAGCCTGGGCATAGAACCACATTTTCCCGGGGTGTATGGGGGAATAGGTTGAGTAAACAGTAAAATGGCTGAGGGTGTATTTGTGTGTGTGTGATTGTGACATGTAAGTGTCTGTGTATACATTCAGCTCTCTCCCCTATAGTGGACAGATCCTCTATGTATTAATTTTTTATCCTGCAACTTTACCAAATTCATTGATGAGCTCTAGTAGTTTTCTGGTGGCATCTTTAGGATTTTCTATGTATAGAATCATCTCATCTGCAAATCGTGACAGTTTTACTTCTTCTCTTCCAATTTCTGTTCCTTTTATTTCTTTTCTTCTCTGCTTGCCGTGACTAGGACTTCCAAAACTATGTTGAATAAAAGTGGTGAGAGTGGGCAACCTTGTCTTGTTCCTGATCTTAGAGGGAAAGCTTTCAGCTTTTCACTGTTGAGTATGATGCTAGCTGTAGGTCTGTCATATATGGCCTTTATTATGTTGAGGTAGGTTCCCTCTGTGCCCACTTTCTGGAGAGGTTTTATCATAGATGGGTGTTGAATTTTATCAGAAGCTTTTTGTGCATCTATTGAGAAGATCGTATGGTTTTTATTCTTCAGTCTGTTGATGTGGTGCATCACACTGATTGATTTGCGGATGTTGAAAAATCCTTGCATCTCTGGGATAAATCCCACTTGATCATGGTGTATGATCCTTTTAACATATTGTTGGATTCAGTTTGCCAGTATTTTGTTGAGGATTTTTGTGTCTATGTTCATCAGTGATATTGGCCTATAATTTTCTTTTTTGTGTGTGATATATTTGTCTGGTTTTGGTATGAGGGTGATGGTAGCCTCATAGAATGAGTTTGAGGGTATTCCTTCCTCTGCAGTTTTTTGGAAGAGTTTCAAAAGGATAGGTGTTAACTCTTCTCTAAATGTTTGATAGAATTTGCCTGTGAAGCCATCTGGTCCTGGACTTCTGTCTGTTGGGATTTTTTAAATCACTGTTTCAATTTCAGTACTTGTGATTGGTCTGTTCATATATTCTATTTCTTCCTGGTTCAGTCTTGGGAGATTGTACCTTTCTAAGAATTTGTCCATTTCTCCTCAGTTGTCCATTTAATTGGCATATAGTTGCTTGTAGTAGTCTCTTATGATCCTTTGTATTTCTGTGGTGGCCCTTGTAACTTCTTTTTCACTTCTAATTTTATTGATTTGAGCCTTCTCTCTTTTTTTCTTGATGAGTCTGGCTAAAGGTTTATCAATTTTGTTTATCTTCTCAAATAACCAGCTTTTAGTTTCATTGATCTTTGCTATTGTTTTCTTCATCTATTTCATTTATTTCTGCTCTGATCTTTATGATTTCTTTCCTTCCACTAACTTTGACTTTTGTTTGGGAGTTCGGGATTGACATATACACACTACTATATTTAAAATAGATAAAAAAAATAAAATAGATAACCAACAAGGACCTACCCTATAGCACAATATTCTGTAATAACCTAAATGGGAAAAGAATTTGAAAAAGAATATATATATATATATATATATATATATATATATATAACTGAATCACTTTGCTGTACACCTGAAACAAACACATTGTAAATCAACTATACTCCAATATAAAATAAAAATTTAAAAAATGGGAACATAAAAAACTATACCTCAATAAAGAAGATTTATCCATTCATTAAACAAGTACTTACTGATAGGTTTTTATAATACTTAGGATTTCATCTCTCATTGTGTTGGCAAGAACTAGTATCACTGGGAGGGAGAGACATTAAAAAGAAAAAAAAAAAACCCAGAGACTATTTCCAGAAGAAATCTTTAAAGTCCTTTTAAACAGAATTATGCTAAATTTGATATTTTGGAAAATAATTTCTTCCAATCAGCTGTTCCTAATAAAGAGCCAACAGGACATATGTTCTGTGACAAACTGGACTTGTTTTGGCAATGGGAGTTACATGACCTGGTTTGGAAGTATCAGAACACTAAGAGATTAGATGCCACCTGCCCTCAGTTAACTTACTCCTTCTGTGTGAAGGCATTTTTCTATGTCAAGTACATATAATAACAACAACACAATTGTAATGTTTTCAAAATACAGATTAAGTTACTTTCTGACAAGTGTGTCCAGGATTTCATGCTGCCTTCTGCCATCATCAACGAGTGAATCGTTTCTGTACAGTTTCTGTAGACGGCTTCTCCTGCAGAATGATTTATTGTATTTGATTTCTTTCCTTGTGCTGGGTATTGTGAGGCATGGCAGTGGGGCTGGTGCAGGGGCCCTGACAACAAGGAGGTGGGTGCCACTGGATGGGGACTTGGGGAAATCCTAACTGTGCTGTTTAGGGTGTGCTAAACTATGGTGGGTCTTGGGAGAGGAGGTGTTTTTCACAATGATCCACCATGCAGGGGGTCCACATTCACTCTATGAGAAACACCTGTAATAGGGGTCACCACACTGTTTATAGTTGCATGGAATGGGCCTTGACAAAATGAGAGCACAACAAGATTTCCTCTGGTCCTATGAACAATAAAGTGAATGCCACTTCAGAGTATAAAATTGATAGATTCCCCCCACCCTCATAGACACTAAATATAAAACTCAAATCATTTATTACTCATTAAATATCCTTTAATCTTGATTTTTTTCAAGACTATTAATATTTATGTTCATAGTTCTGATTTGTGTGCATAAAATACTTTCTCATTATGCATCCTTAAAAAACGCCTACTCAGAACTTTCATTTCCAATAAAGCTCTGATAAGTTTGTGGCTCTCAAAGTTCATTCTTAGAAACATCCCTGCTTGGGCTTCCTGGTGGCACAGCGGTTAGGAATCTGCCTGCCAACGCAGGGGACACGGGTTCGAGCACCTGATCCGGGAGGATCCCACATGCCACGGAGCAACAAAGCCTGTGTGCCACAACTACTGAGCCTGCGCTCTAGAGCCCGCGAGCCACAACTACTGAAGCCCACGCGCCTAGAGCCTGCGCTCCGCAACATGAGAAGCCACCGCCAGGAGAAGCCCGTGCTCCGCAACGAAGAGTAACCCCTGCTCACTGCAACTAGAGAAAGCCCGCGTGCAGCAACAAAGACCCAGCGCAGCTAAAAATAAATAAATTTTAAAAAAATTAAAAAGAAACGATCCTGCTTGATATACCTCTAGCCGAAAGGCTGGTGAAACTAACTCTATGACTTCTAATCATATTTTCTCACCCTCCCGCTTCTATTTCTGCCACTTCTCTTGGTGCAACCCCCGCGCAGCCTGGTGTGCCCACCTGAGAAATCTGGCAGCGGTCACCATGCAGTGGCCTCGCCACCTTCCCAGCCTCGTCCTGTCAGGAGTGTGCTCAAGGGACCAGCGACGCAGACGAATTTCTCAGGTCATCTTCAGTGACCTAGAAAACCAAAGAGGTTCTAGCTTTTGCCCACGGCTTGCGGCGGTGACACAGCGCTGCTTCGCATGGCTAAGATGGTCAGTAGCCCCAGACACGGTTCCACAGCCACCCCATGGTCAGGATGGTGTAGGAAGAGCAAACTGCGTTCTTACACTTTACATGAAAAAAAACCCAGTAATGCTGACAGCTTTTCCTTTTGCTCTTTGATGGCATAGCTGAAACGCTGTAGTTTTGCTTTAGAAGATACACAACTCCCGATGATTTCCCAAAAGGCGGTATTCAGCAAATGGCGCAAAAGCAACCAAGAGGCCCTCAGCGAGCAGAGTGTGGGCGCTCTTCCTTCTTGTTTGAGGTTTCTCACTCGGATGAGAAAATCCAGGAGGCAATGCGGCCGGAGGATAATTCCTCCGCCTGGCAGCTGAGCTGTAATCTTGCTTATGGTTCTTTAGTAAGCTCGCAGTTGCTGCAGACGTTTTAATGTCTTAATGAAAGGACAGGGAAATTATCACTCACTGATTTGTGTTTTTTAATCTGGAGTTTCTAAATTAAGACTACTTAACGATACAGGCATGCCCATTTCCAAGACGGAGTGTGCAGCTCCTGAGTTTGATGTGTCACCTTGAGGGTTTCCTGGGAGGTAATTATCATGCTGGGATGAGCTAATCTGCCCTGGAATAGTACACCTGCCTCATTCTGCTAACAAATAGGCCCCTGCCTTCTAGAGGCTGCCTGACCTGACTTATTATATCTCCCCCATCAGCAGAAAGACTCATATCATCACTGGGCCAAAGGTGAATTGCCTAGAGACAAAGTTGGAATGAATTTTTTGCAGTCCCATTTCACCAGACATTCAAACCACTTCATTCTGAAGAGTGGAGACCTTTAACTCTGTCACATATTTATGTATGCTTATAAGGCCAGGGAAGGGCCTTCCTGCAGATCTGCTCTGGATGAATGTATCAAAATAGTATTCTAGAGGAAACTGTGTCTTCTCCCAGACCTTTGTTCTGCGATGTTACTAGTCTGAGAGAAGCTAGATACTGTTGCTGGTGTTTTAGTTTACTTGCATTTTGGAAGTTGCACGTGTATTCTTTTATCATGTGCCAGTAGGCATAGAATTCAAGTCTAAACACAACCTAGGCCTGGATAGGGTGAGATGGACACAAATGTCCATCTAATCCTGAAAAAAATTAAGACTTTTTAGCTGATGGCTGCTTTCCATATAAAATGTGGCTTTGTTTTCTTTGTTTTAAAAAAATAGTTTCTTATTCCCTACAGCAAAAGAGGCTAATATTCATTTAAAACCCAATAACAATTAAACCCCCCAATAACAATTAAAACCTACAATGAACAACTGCTCTAGCTTTGTTTATTGCATGCATAAATAATCATACTTCAATGAACACGTTAGTATCTATGATCTCTTCCCAGATTAAGGTTGCCTCGAGACTGCTTGCTTTGGCTACTGTAAATGTGACATGAATTACGCTCAGGAAAATGCGTCTAACGTGCTGGGTTTGAAGTAAATTATTTTCTTCTAATATACCTACACAACTGTCACAAGGAATTACACTGCAGATTTAGTGATGTTAAGTGTCAATTGTAATTTGGTGACAGCCATTTTATTGGCTCTGCTTGGACTGCTTCTCAGTATGGAGGCCACCGTATCATTAAAAACCAGTGATCCTTCACTGATGACATAATTTGACTGGCAGAGAGAGGAGCAGAGAGGGGCTTGCTTCCACCTGCACAGAATCTGCTGTATGTCAGAGATGAATTTGCCTTCAAATTAGAAACAGCACTGCAGATGAGGGGCTGTGATTTTGCTTGAGTTCTTTTAAGGCATTTTTCTGGAATGGTTACTGAGCAGCTGATAGAAGTCTCCTTTAATATGTCAAACATATATATTATGCAGCCTGTAAACATTTCAAATATTTTTAGTCATAGCTTACAGCGAGTTATCTCTGAAACAGTTTCAGCTGAACTGAGCCACATGTATTTCTGCACACTCATCCATCCATTCTTTTGTCTAGAACTCTGTCTTTGGCATAGGTTCCAGGAATAAAATTTATGTGATAAAATGGTAACCAGAAATAAAACAAAACAAAACAAAAAACAGCTCGGCAAAAAACCACCAAGGTCTAATATGCGCCCATATTATGCGTTTCGGCAGGTAAGATAAATCATGGGAGCTATGTAAAAATTTACAGTAAGAACAGAACTGTAATCATACATTCTGAAAATTTTATAAACTGACAATTCAAGTAATGTGTTTTATGCTAATATACATTGTGGTAGGGTCTAATAAACTGTGACTCACTCATAAATAGTAGAAAAGCTTATGGTACGCACAGGCAAGCGCATACACAGACTCACACACATTCTATACTTATGCAGGAAACAGGAAATAGAGTCCAAGACTTTCTTAGCAAATTTAAATAAATATAACTGCATTCCATTTTCAGTATTTAAATTAAAATTTTTGCTGCAAGGCACTGTAAGGAACAAAGCAAAATACCTTAAAAGAAAGTGTATCGCTCGTAATTTTACCTCATTTCACACCTATTTGACAGCTTCTCTTAGCCAATTGGTTTCATTGAAAACACTGACAACATTCACCTATTAGAGTCCTGCCCTTCTACGTGGAGACTATTCCCCTTAGATACACTTTGTTAGCCTTCAACATGGAAAAATAACTTTTTCTCTCATCACACCACTGACACTTGCCACTATTTCCCCTTTCTCTCAGCACAATATTATTTATTTATTTATTAAGAAAAGAAACTTTCCAGAACAATAAATAGCATAAATTATTCAGCCAATTTCAGTCCAGCCGCATAAATCATACTCAGGCAGACAAGCTACTTATGACAAATGCTTTGTCTAAGAGAAATATACCCCTGAAGCTTAATCAGAAGGGCTCAACATTTCAGACTTTCCCATTTTTACTCTTGGCCAGGAACTCTACTTCTCTGTCTACAGAGGCTCTTGAGAATGCTCTTTTTTTTCCCATGAGAATACTGAGACCATTTTTACCCACAGGAGGGAGGAGGGTGTTAATAAAAGTGTACTTTTCCGAAGGAAAATTCAAATGGAGGTTGGCAAATCTTCTAAATTCTTGAAAGCATATTCCAGGGCCAACTGTGGATATGTTAATAGCTTTTCCCATGATGGGCCATCAAGTCCTGCTTTTCAAGACTGCTCAGGGTCTTCCCACATCGACCAAAGAAAGAGCAAATGGAATTTGGAAGCAGGGTGAATCCAGGGTAGCTGGCACCGTCAGGAGACTCTGGTTCTTCTTTCGTCCTGTTGTTGGCTCCTAAGGCTTCTACCACTTATGTTTTTTAACTGAGCCTTCCTCCTTTACTGCCTTATTAATATAAATGGGCCCCATAAAAATGCTTGATTACAGCATGGTAGGATAAAATATGCCCATAAAAAATCGTTTTGGGGGGTAAGCTTCGAAAAATGGTGATATTTTTTGCAGTAAGAGGAATGAAATCTTAATTCCCCTAATACTTTAATTGCCAACTCTTTCCTTTAGTCATTATTTAATTCCTAGACCATCAATGATTCAAGGCATACATGTATGTTATTGAGGACATCAGATATTTGGAACGACTTTGAAACTTACAAAAAATGTTAGGTCCGTGCTTGATTTTGATAACCATTTACTCTAAGGGGAAAGTTTCTACTATGCTAAAGCAGTTAGGGAGGTTGGTTTTTGGGTTTTGTTTTGTTTTGGTTTTGACAACAGAAAGCTTGTCACTCACTAAAGAAATCCAGCCTTTTTTTCAGTGAAAATGGTCATGACTTAACAAGGAATAGCCAGTTTCCTCACCCAGTTTTAGTTAAAAAGGGGACTATGTTGTCCACGTTAAACCATCAGGAAACATTGGGAGAAGGTGGGAATATGCTGGTAGTGGCAATCGCAGAAGAACCAGGGGTTGTGGTTTTGGAGTATAAAGACAGGGAAAATGTCATGAGGGATTTGTCTACACCTGTGGTCCCCCCCAAATTTTGCTGTGGAAAGCAGGCTCAGCGGCCCAGCACCCCTCAGTGAATGTGAAGGTCCTCCTTCAGTGAAGCCAGAAGAAAATCAGGACCTGGAACAGAGCACAGCTTCTCTCTGGGCCTGTTTTCCACAGTAGTTTCTGGACTCAGCCGTGCTTGCCTTACAAGCGCTGAGTGAATTGCGGCCCATGCAGCTGTGGCAAGTATTCCTTCCCAATGTTCATGTGGCATGCTGCCATAGAAAGGTACAGCACATGGCTCTCCTGAGGAACATGCTTCAAGCTTATTTTCTGACTAGTAAATGAATAAATTTTTCTGACTCATTTGGGAATGAATGGGAAATAACCTGCCTCTGGAGCTATCCCAGGGTCTGATTCCTTTGGGGTGGTTGATGTGATTTAGTAACAACAACCCAGTCATCAGAGAACTCCAGTGTAAGTATATAGCCAACTATAAGCCTCACAGATGAGGGAACTCTGGATCCACAGGGGCTAAGATAGACGTAGGTAATGCTGGGGGAGAAAATTTAGCTCAGAAAAATGTCAATAAAAATTCCAAGTACCCCATTCTAGACAGACTCATTTAAATCCCCACATTTTTAGGAGATGAGATTACAGTGTACTCCCAGAAATAGTTTGGCTGTGATTATTGTCTGGCCAGAGTTTGTGTCCCCTTGAATATATTTGTCACTTATTTTGTCAGGGCTCTGGTAAGTATACAAGAAATTGGAGAGAATCTACATAGGCTAGTGAAGAAGCTAAAGAAAGCAAGTGCAAGGACTAAGATCTTATTCCAACAAGAGTTTAGAATTTGAAATAAAAGGAAAAAAGTCCGTATAGTGCAGAATGTTATGACTTTTTCAACGAACAACTTAATTTCTCTTAGACCAAGTTATCATTGTCTGTAAATAGGGTGAGCCTATGTCCCAGTTTTCCCAGGACAGTCCCAGTTATGTCTGTTGAACAGGCTTAGTTATAAATAATACCCCTTTTATTCTTAAAAGTGTCCTGGGTTGGGAGATCAGTTATGTAGTCACCCTGACCACAAACAAATCTCCCTTGGACCTAATAGACTTGTATAAAGGATGAAAGTGGAAACGCTTTAATTTGGTTTTCACATCTGGTTTCCTGAAGTGATGTAGTGAGTGGGCAGGGAACATGGAAACCAAAGCAAACCATGCCTAGATGATAACAAACTTAGGTCTACATCTTTCCTCCAACTGTTGTCATATGTCCTTTGTCTTTCTTCTCTAGGCGATCTCTGAGGATATTTTGAAATGTTTTCAGATAAACAATTTAGGACTCCAGATAGTTTCGGATTTTCTTTTATAGTTGTAATATTTAGAAAAAAAGTGAGGAACTGGATTTCACATGTCTTGCTTAAATTAATTAGGGAGTTGGGAATGGAATCAAATTTCACTTTATTCCATTACGAGAATTATCTTGGGTAGTGTATTGGAATAGACACTAGCCTTCTGAGAGCAATCAACAATGAATTATAAGTAGACTATGACCAACAGATTCAATTTTTGTATGATGTGGGAGAAGTTCTGATTCTGCCAAATTTACAAGAAACTGCCAGTGAGTCAACTTAAGAAACAACATGAGATTAAAAATATTTGTAAACATGGACACTACTTACTTTGAAATATTTAAGCAAGATTTTTCATAAAATTAGAAATTTCAGTTAATCATATTACTTATGTTTAATTCTCTAAAAGTTAAAAATTACATTTCATTGCCTGACAAATTTTTTGTTGTTGTTTATTTAAACACATGCTGTTAATGTGATGTTGCTGTGAATAATGATTTTTTTCGGGGGGCTATTTTTGTTAGCAAAGCATGCATTAAATTAATTACTTTAAAAATGGATACATGAAATGATATAGTCAAGGTCTTTGGGAAAACAGGAAACGTAGAATACTGGTATGTTTTGCTAGGAATATTATCTTCTATTTTGGTTTGCTTATTTTTCATGTAATGAAACTCTAAATTGTTAATTGAGGAAACACCTGTTTTACCTGATTTTCTTAAGTGCACTGGATGGATATTGGATGCCTTGCAGCAAAACTCTCATTAAACCAAGGATCCCATGATATGAGCTACAACGGTTGAATTATTGCATCCAAGAGGATATTATACTAAAACTTCGCTGCATTATGATCCTCAGGGGCTTTGTGATAGAATTACTTGTAAATGGAACCATTTTATAAAAACATCCTTCTGATGCTTCAGGATTTCACAGAATTGGATGAGAAGAGACACTTTGTTACAGATAAGGAATTGATTTGGAAAAGGAAACAAATATTAGAAACAAATGAGCCTTTCTTGGGGTGAAAAAAGTACAGGACAGGCTGCATAGAGGCTATTTTATTGAACTCTATAAACTGCTTGGAGAAGCTTAAATGACAGAAATGTCCAAACCCCGTGCTGCTCTTTTCTTGCGTCAATCAGCACATTCTCCTCTTCTGGCATAGTCACTGATGGACGAGCAGCGTGTGACTTGAGCCAGCCGAGTCAGAGTACTTGGAACACTGGACTGGAAGCACTGTCTCTGAGAAAGTTTGCACCTCATCTGCAGCTGAAGCCATTCTCCCGTGCCAAGGAGAGCCAGTTTGAGAACAGTCTTATCAGATACTCTTAGGATAATGATACTGACAGGATTGCTGTGGGGATTAAATAAAGAGTTGGTACATTGTGAAAATTTCCAGCTTTATGATGACAAAGCCTTTCGGCCAGTGGAAAGGCAAGGTTGTATGAAGATTTTATAACCTAAGCAAAACACCCCTTACAGCAGGGCTCCATAAATAGTTGGTTTCTTTCTTCATTGCCGATCAGTATCCGTTCTCTCCTTTTGTCTCCACTTCACCTTTCAGTTTGATACATGGATTGGTCTCTTTCTAGCTTCCATGGCCCAGTGCCTGGGAATTCCCTACCTATCTACCAAGGGGCATGGGAAAACCCCATTATCAACCTTCACACATTGTTTTGGCTGACGAATGAACAGTACCCTGCTATCCCAAGTCATTAGATAGGGCAGTTTTACCCAATCACAGACTAGCTGGACATTCCAATCATTCTTCAGTTAAGTACAAATTTCCTTTGAGGAAAACCAGATTCAGGGGCACAGGTTGTGGCAGATTGTATGTTCCCCAAATGACCACAACAATACTTCCTCTCCCTCCCGCTCTTCTAGAACGTCACCACTCTCTCAGCAAGAGGCAGAGTCGACATCTCTTCCTCATCTGGGCTTTGTGACCGTTTCCAGACTGATAGAGTATGGCAAAAGTGATGCTATGGGATTTCCAAAGTTTAAGTTAAAAGAGGGGATACCGTTTCTGCCTGGCTCCCTCTCTGGAGATGCACCCCATGAGAACCCAGCCAGTATGATGTGAGGAGGTGTAGGCTGCATGGAGAAGAACCGAGGCTGCTCCCAGGCAACAGTTAGCCCCAACTTGCCAGCCAAGTGAGCAAGCCATTTTGTAGGCGGATCAACCTGCCCTCAGCTGGGCTTCCCCTCCTGATGCTGTGCGGAGCAGAAGTGAGCTTCCCCTGCTGAGCCTTACCCAAATTGCAGATTTGTGAGTAAAAATAAACGGTTGCTATTGTTCAAAGTCATTGTTTTTGGTGGTTTGTTATGCTGCAATAGTTAATCCTCAGCACTTTATGAGGTAGTGCTAGTATTATGCTCATTTTTTTTTACTGAGTATATCCTGTTTATTGTTTCTGATTTACACGAAAAATGATGCTCATTTTATAGAGAAGGAAATAGAGGCTCTAACAATAAAGTAACTTGTCAAGGTCATCATGGTGGTAAATGATGGGGGCAGAATCTAGAGCCTTCCTCAAAGCAGAGATTCTCACAGAGGATACAACACCCATATATCAGTCATGGTGTGCTCGTAAATGGTGTGGGCTCTGGAGATAAACTACTGGAATTTGAGTGCCCGAAGAGTGCAGAGCACTGGGGCAATCAGCAGTGAGCAAAACAGAAATCCCTGCCCTCATGGGGCTTCTTTTCCAGCGTGTGAGGGACGATAATAGAAAGCCCTTAGCATATAAACTATTTACCACAGTGCCTGACACACAAATGCAGCATGAATATTGCTTATTGGTATGATTATTGAACATGAAAAGACTATGGTTATAATCTGTGACCTTGATGTTACAAACAGTATTGCTTGTCCATTTCAACAACCACATTTCAATAGCTTGGATGGGAAATAATGTTTGATTTGTGTGGGCAGAACACAAGTTTGAAACTGATTGAGATAATTCTAGCAAATCATACAGTGTTTAGTGTTTAATATTCATTAAGATTATATACTGGCCTCTAGGACCTCACAGACCTATAAAGAAACGTCAAATGGGATTATGAAAATAATTTCACAGATACTAAAAAAGAAAGTCCAACAGAAAAATATAATATAATACTTATAAAAAAGTATAATCTTGGTTATCTGTGGTGTAATGGTGGGCAGGGAACATGTAGACAATCGAAGTCAATAGATAGCCCTCAGCTTCCTGGTTCATCAAACCTTTTCCCAGGGCTGACAAGCAGCAGAATTGGCTAGTTTAAATTTCACTTCCTTTTATTGCTCCCATGGAGATGCTAATAAATAATAGGCAAGGAGAGGTAGGAATCCAGGTAATTAGTCTGTTGTCGATGTTTGAAGCTGGAAAGGATTTTAGAGGCTCCTCTGGTCTAGTTCCCTCATTCTAGAATCTAGGAAACCGAGGCTTGGAAATGCTGAGTGTCCTGATGGCAGGTGATTGGTGAGGATCAGAGCTGAAACAAGGTCCCAAGCTCCAGATTTCCAGTCTTAATTTCACTTACAGCTTTCACTGATTTTCCCTCCCATTGCCTCTCTCCTCTTCTCTCCATAACTGTAACTGCTAAGCTTCTGGGCTCTATGCACAAGTAACTGAGTTAAATGGAAACTAAGTTTTCTTTTTCAATATTGTGGTCAGTAAACAAAGGACCAGAAAGGAACCTTGATTTTCCTTTAGCCAGAGTTGGAATTCCAGCCTTGGTACCCTTGCTCCAGCGATTGATGCTACCTGGGGTGCCCTTGTGCTTTGTAAATTCTCATCCAGCTGCTTTCCTCCATAAAGAAAGCCTGTTCATTCTCATGGTTGTTGGAGGAGGTTGTTGAGAGGATGTGACCACTGGTTGACCTGTAAGCTGGACCCAGGCAGCTGGAGGTCCCTCATCCCCTCCCCTGTCCTTGGAATGTACATTCTGCCCAAAGTTTTCAAGGACACAGACTCGAGAGAGCAAAGTGGTATTGAGACCATTTGAACAGTATACTGACTGAACCCAATTAAGACTCTGTAAAAACTTTTAAGATTCTGGTGGGCGGGTACAGAGATCTACTCATCTTGCAGCCGCCCAAGCCAAGCCTCAGTTGTAAGTTCCCTTGCTTATCAAACCTGCCGTCTGCCAATCTGGAGTGGCCTGCCTCTTCCATCACTCTTCACCCTCTGTGTAACAGGGGCCAGTTTTCTAACCAAAGGTCTGGCTGCAATGCCGTGAAGTCTTCCTTGACCACTGTGCCTGAGCTACTCAGTTGGCTCCTCCCTCAAATTACCTTGTATTACAGCCCCATATAATTACTTCTGTTCTAAATTGTAAGCTCCCTGGGGGGGGGGGGCGTAAATAGGCATCACCCTGACTGGGACAACACAGTCTCATTCATGAGTACAATCATCTGTACATGTATGATATATATTATATATCTCGCCTAGTTTAGTTATAAGTTTTCAACATATCCCTTTCAGGACTTTGTGGCTAGCCACCTGTATTTGGCCTATAATTAAATTCCAATCAATGCCAAATTGTACTGTCATGTTTTCAGAATGTCAGTGGCAAGAGTAATAAAGTAATAGGAGGGAAATGCTTTCTATCAAATAACTACTAATGTGCAGCTGGAATTATAAAATGATTTAATTTATTCACTTTAGAAATACTTGGATCACTCATTAGGTAAAAAGCAACAAGTTAGACACCATGTTAAATAAAAAGCTGAATAAAGGAAAATAGTTTCTTCTAATAGTGGATGATAGTACATGCAATTCATATTTTATGTAATGCCTTTCCTGCCCTTTCCCATAGGAGATGGAAGTAGGCATAGGGGCTGGAGAGGTAGGATGTTATAGTTTTAATTTCCCTTTACAGCCATTCATTGGAAACAGATATGTAGAACCAGCTCTGCTTGTGTAGCATGTAACATATGTAGTCAAGATTAAGAGCTGACTAGTCAATTCTTTAGAGTTCTCTTTTCTTTCTCTTGCCACTTTGGGCATCAGAACCTTGATTTCAATAGTCATTTGTGTTCATCTAACTCAAATATCTATCTGCAACAATATTTGAAGGGACTATTAAGTTGCACATTTATAAAGAGAGTTGAAAGGCTTAGCTGAATAGAATAGACTGTATACAAGAATATATGTGTACATTCTGATTTTGAGATTAACTTTTAATTTTTCGCCACTAGGAATTGGTAAACTCTTTAGTAAGTTGTAGTTCAGAAAAAAAAGTTTTTTTCTTGTATGGTCTGAGTTGGCTTGCCTTTTGTTTTTACCCAGCTGTATTAGGTTGCTCTAAGTGAAACCGTGGGTAATCATTAGTCAAATCCATTTTACCTGCCTTCACTAATCAAGCTCGTTTTAATTGTTGCTACAGAAGACTTGTACGTTCTCCAAGTGGCACGAAGCCTAAACAAGATGCTGGCCCTGAGTTGTTTTCCAGGAATTGGAGTCAGCTGTGTATATTTCAAGCTGAGCTGGTTAAGACTGGATAGGACCACCGATCCTCCAATCAGGCATGCAGGAGTGTCCGCTCTGTGACCTTTTGACCCCAGAGGGCTGAAACTCCACCCTCAGATCGTGCAAAGAGCCGCCACATTTGAACGAGCAGAGGCCTGTAGCCTATTACACATGCGCAGAACGATGACGCATTTTTTCCAATCACCTTTCCCCATGCCCCCCACACTGCCATATTCCTTATCCCATAAATACCCCAGCCTCTGGTCTCTTATCTTTATGGTGGGGAAACTATCAAGAAATTTGATGAGGTTAAATTTGCTCTCATTTGAATAAATATTTTATCACTTGCAACAGTGTGAAGGAGACAGACACAAGTTATGAGGCTACTGTAATACTTTAGGCAAGAGAAAACGTAATAAGGACTCGCAGTAGCAGTGAGGATAGAGAGAATGAAATTTTTATTCATTTGATTTGGGGTTAAAGAAGAAGAATAAATATAGGATAAATATAAATAAAGGCTAAGTTTCTGGTTTTGTAATGAGTGGGAGGTAGAACATGTAGATCAAATACAGTTTGGAGGGAAGGATGATGAGTCACCAGCTGTTGGCATTTTGAGATGAATATAATCTACCGGGAAATTAGATTTAAGAGTCTGAAGACTGAAGAATGATCTGGGCAAATTAGGTTGGGGAAACAGCAGAGAGTTTGTAGTAGGAGGTAAAACTGATTGGGAAGCATGCAGAGGGTAAGAAGAGAAGAGCGTCAAGAATTGAATTTGGAGAAGCCTCCACGACTTAAAAGAAGGGTCAGAGAACATGAGCTTAAAAGGATGCTGGGAAGAAATAGCCATAGAGGGGAAGAAGAAATAGGGAATTTCTTGTCAGGGAAATGAAAGTGTTTCAAGGAAGGACTATTCAACATAGTAGACTCTCTAAAGAGAACAAGTAAAGTAAAGGCTAAAAAATACCTATCGGATTTGAGAAGTGGGTCATTGATGGACGTGGTGATAGAAATTCCATTCCGTGGAGGGAATGAAGCTGTGTTAAACCAGGTTAAGGAATGAATAAGGGGCTAAACTGAGATTTTTGAGGGTGGATTCCTTTCTATAGAAACTTATGAAAATAAAAGATCATATTTAGGGTAGTGCCTATGGGGTGGTTGCCTGATTAAAAAAGACTTTATAAAGATATGACTTTGATGTTCATAGGTTTACATACTGAGGGAGAAGGAACCAATGGAGAAGGGAGGTTAAAAGATGAAAGAATGAGTGAGGATTATTGAGTGAACAATATCTGAGAAGAGGCAAAGGGGGAAGGAAACGAGGTTACTGATTCTTCTCTTTCTGTCCCATGCTGTTCCTGTTCCATAACACACTGAGCCGGGCAGGTCACTTCCTTGTCAAACCTGAATATCAATTTGGTCTCCATATGGTTCAGTGTCTGTGGTGTTGGGTTAAAAGAATCAGCCCAGCTACCAAAAAGTAAATTAAAAAAAAAATTTTTTATTGGCATCCCTCTAAAAATGCCAGGGACTGGAGTATAGTCCTAACTTTGAGTAAGACTTAAATTTCTCTTTTGACATCTCTCCTTAATTTTCTTTCATGTATCACAGCTGCATTTACTGTAGCTTTTCCACAGTAAAATCACACAGCAAAGCATACTCTTGTTCCTTTTTCGAACTCTTTCCCCCTTGCCAAGGTCATACACTTGAAACTGGCATTAAAATCTCTCCTATTACCTCTCTTTTTTCCAAAAGAAGTTTTCTCTGTTAGAGAGGAGAGACTAAAAGAGAGCAGAGGGGCATATGGAAATAAAAGGAATTGGAGCTAAGGAACCTAGCCCAGTAGTCCTCAAACTTGAGAATCGATCAAAATCACCTGGAGAGTGTGTTAAAACACCAGTTGCTGAATTCCACCTCCAGAGTTCCTGGTTGAATAGGTCTGGGTTGGGGCCCAATAATTTGCATTTCTAATAAGTTGCCAAGTGATGCTGAGGCTTCTGGTCTGTGGACCACACTTTGGGAACCACTGAATTAGCTAGCTTAAGGGAAAGCAGACCAGAAAGAGCCCTGGGAGCGATGGAATGCTGTTACTAAAGAGAAGGTATGAGGCACGGTTTTTATTAAGGGCAAAAAGTCATGTCTGGTTTTTCGAAGATGTGGAGCAAGGCCTACTTGATGCTGAACTATTGAGTTACTGGTCCAGGTTCTTTTCCTCCTTCTGATGGGGCTAAAGCTGCTTCCACAGTTTGAGGAAGGAAAGTATACAGGGGTAGTAGCTGGGTGGCTTCAGGGTTTGGGATTGGAGGCATTCAGAGACAGATAAAAGGCAGATCTTTACACATTAATTTTACAAAGGACAAACTGAGGTGAGATGAATATTAGTATTCTGCTTTTTCCCCAAGGGGTCTCAAGAAGTTGTGTGACTCATCCAAGTTTAGTTTGCATCCAGACTGAAGTAGCTTTTCTGATCCTCTAGGTGAGTGTTTTTTTCCTACCTACAAAGTGCTTAAAGGTGTCTCCTTCCAAGCAATTGTGTAGAGTAGTTTGAGCCTTTATAACAGCTTTACCCAATGTTGAGAAATGATAAATCTCGAGACACATTTCTTAATGTATTTAATCATGTATAACTTCAGTGAAATTTGAGCCATATATTTCCAGTTCAAGTTAAGTAATCAAATTCCCATATTGTTGAATAGCTAAAAAAATTTTGTGCTTAAAATATCCTTTAAGAACTTGTTAATGTACTTTTTACAGTGCTGTGTTCTGCAGAAAATGTTGACTTATGCTTGATAAACAGATATCAAAGCAGGGAAGAATATTAGGTGAATGAATCTGTATCTTCATAAACTCTGGTATAACTTTAACACAGCTTAAAATGTTCCATTGCCCTTAAGACAGGTCTTTTCTAAGTAAATAATATTTAGAATTCCTCATCATGTTGCTGTGTCTATTGCTACACAGTTGAGCAAGTTAGATTGTAAGGAAATAACTGCATTTGTGAGAGGGGAAAAACAACAGACACATAATCATCTAAACTTTGGACAAACCTCTGAAATGGAAGCCATTATAGCAAAGAAATCACAAATTTATGGAGGAAAAGCTGGGAGGTTAATTTTACCCTTTAAAACCTCAATGAAGCACAAAATTCAGGGGAAAAACTAATAATTATGACTAAGAATTGTAAGATTTGGAACATCAACTCAGCGAATGAAGACATTACCACATGGCAGACATTAACCAATAAAAGGTATCCAATCACTCTAAAATGAGCTCATAACGCAAAATGTGAGCACTGTGGGTTTCCAGGGAGATGTTGCATTTATGAAAAAAATTCATTTATTACTTGCCCTGACTGAGCTCATTCAATCTACATTTACTGAGCATAGACAATGGCCTTGCACTTTGTGTGAAGTGCTTAGGAGGACTAAAAAAAATGCATTGGGTACAGATCCTGACCTTAAGCAGACTACAGTTTAGTTGGAATGTGTGACTGGAAGAAAAAGAGAGGAACAAATAACTATAAGATAAAGAAGATGCCAAAGATGAACAGAAACCAATATGAGGAGAGGCAGAAAAAGGAGAGTGAGGGATCAGGGAGAGAGGGCAGAGTTTAGGATTATCTTCAAGGAGGAGAAGCAATTGAGCTGAACCTTATAGCATGTATGACACTCTTTGATTTTTATTTCAAATTTTCTCAAAGTACACACTATCTTCTCTGAGCTGAAAATGCCATAGCATACGTGTTTTCAAATGGCAATTTGATATCAAACCAACACACCTTAACATGTGAATCAGATAAAAAATGCAGAAATATGAAACTCATTGACGGATATAAGTCAGCATGAGCTAATTTATGCACCAGCAAGAAATGTCCCTATATCACTGTGGTTTAACATAACTACGGTTTATACATGATAGGTTACTTGTAGAAAGGTAACTTTGTAAGAAGTGTGGAGAGTGGCTTGAGGGCGGGGAGAAGCTTTACAAAATTCCTGGAAGACATTGGGGCAAGTAATAGTGAGGGTTTGAACAAGTGCTATAGCAGTGTGGCTAGAAGAGATGAGATGGACTCAGGAGATCTTCACATGTAGGCTTAACTGGAACTACTTGATGCAGGGACTGAGGGAGAAGGAAGCGTTAATTATAATCACGTGTATCTGGTTGACTGGGCAGATGGTGATGCTGTCAACTAACAAGATACCATTTACCAGGAGCAGCAGCAGGTTTGGAGTGAAATTAACTGCGGTACTTGCAGGAAAATTACTTGGAGATATCAACTGAAAAGTTATAAATGCATATTTGGATCAAAGAAAAGAGATAGGACTAGAGGTGGTTTTGGAAATACTTGATCTCCAGTGACAGTGGAAGCTGAGGGATGGCTGAGATTTCCCCAGGAGGAGAGGGTTGAGTATGGAACTTGGGGGAAAGCCTTCACTGTGTGAAGAGATGAGTCCACTCCAGCTTTGCTCTTTTCTACAATAGGCTTTTATTAGTTTTCGTGGGCCGTCGTAACAAAGTACCATAAACTAGGTCACTTAACATAAGTTTCATAAACGTATTGCCTTCTAGTTCTGGAGGCTAGAAGTCCAAGATCGAGGTGTCAGCAGTGCTGGTTCCTTCTGAGGGCTGTGAGGGAGAACGTACCCCCACGCCTCTCTACTAGCTTGTGCTGGTGTGCTGGCGATCTCTGGCATTCCATGGCTTGTAGATGCATCACCCCGATCTCGGCCTTTATCTTCTCATGCTGTCGTCCCTGTGTATGTGTCTCTCTCTGTCTCCAAATTCCCACTATTTATAAGGACACCAGTCATATTCGATTAGGGCCCACCATAATGACCTCATCTTAACTTTATCATCTGCCAAGACTGTGTTTCTGAATAAGGTCACATTCTAAGACACTGGGGGTTAGAACCTCAACATGTGAATTTTGAGGGGACAAAATTGAGCCCATTATAGGTTTCTTTTACCCCCTCATCCTAGCATGAGTTTTGGAGTTGGGAGAAAAAAGCCAGACTGCAATAGGCTGAGAATTAAGAGGAGATAAGAAAGTCAAGGCTGTGAATATAGACTATTTATTTGGAACTATGTCCATTACAAGTCAAATGGTGAGGGCTAGGGCTCCATGGATGATACAATTTCCAGAATAAAATACTTCAGTTTGCCAAAGAATCAAAGTCTATGGTATCTTAACAGTGCTTCCTGCAAGATTATTTCTTCAATTTAAAACATATGGGCTTGCTTATTTGGTAAATAATGACACATATCCATAGAACACGAGTTAGTAGCCATTCACTTTGCATCTAGGATAATGTGCTCTTCTCTGATGAAACTTAAAAGTTTGAGTCTGAAAAATGATGTGTCTAAGAGAGTATGGACTAAGCAATTTTAGATATGGCAGAGCAATAAAAAACATTCTTGCCATGGATTCATTGGAGGTGCAAGGACACAGATTAACCTTGGGAGGTGTATTACAGCATTTATTTTTTCAAAGAAAGACTTGGTATTTAAATTTTCACTTTCATGTGAGAAATATAAATCTTGGGATGTCTGAAAAATATTAAAATGTTCACAGAATTAACCTTCAGTGATAATAGCAAATGTCACATTTCTACTTCATCACATATTGAGAGAAACTGTAACCAAATGGTGGCATACCAGGCTCTTCTCCTATGCATCATGGTGTGTTAACTTTGTACCAAAATTCCTGGGTGTAAATATGTGTATACAATTTTGTTTTGAGCCTTAGATGATATGATTTGTAATTTGCAGTTGGATTTAAAATAAACACCAAGGAATTGAAATGTTTTAGTAACAATTTTAATAGTATTTATCTTTCAGTGGCATTTGTTTATCCTCCTAATTTTCAATTTTATTTGCTTTTTGGTTTACAAATTTTACATGTTGAGAGAGCAACCAATTGAATATAGTTTTTCCCTAAATATTATACATTAAAATCAGCGATGCTTCTAGAGCATTAGAATTCTGAAAGAGCGGTTTCATATCTTATGGTCTTCTGGGTTTTTTTCACAATTTATATAAGTGGGATGTACCGTTCTTGGGGGAAAATAGTGACAATGACAGATACTGCACTTATCTCTACCCTGGTAAAAAGTCAGAATCCAGTTATTTATATATGATACATTTTCCATAAATGGGCACAGGGTGACCTCACTGGAAATTGAGCTTCTAATATAACTGTATCCAGTATTACTTCTCTATCATGCTTACCTGATTTTTCTACTTTCCAACTGGTCTTGGGGACTTTACTGTTGCTTTTGAATCTTGTGCTAGGTACTGAGCCCTTTCCTTTCTCTTTTCCTCTCTGACAGGTAGGACAGCATCTCTTCTTGTTTCACGCAGATCTCTACATTTCTCTGCAGGCAAAAGAACTAAAACTTGTTTTATGCAAAAGCATTAAAAATGTTAAGTCAGAAGAGAGTCAGGGAAAAGAATATTGGACTTGGAATCAGATAACGTAAGACTAGATGTTATTTAATCCTCATTAGGGTGCTTATAGCTATGTATTCTCATATAGTATATTAAACTTCGTCATTCATTCATTCATTAATCCATTCACTTGTTCATGCATTCATCTACTTCTTTCCAAGAAGGATTTCTTGAATGTTTCTTGTGTCTAGGCACCGTGCTAGACACAGAGGATGTTAAAATGAAAATCAGACCCTTCCCTCAAGGAGTTCATAGACCAGTTAGGAAGCTAAAAAAATTATGATGAGTGATGAGTGTTAGAGAGAATCATCTGTGAATGAGGAGGTAGAACAATATGGTTTCTAATGCTCTTTTTACTTCTATAATTCTAAGGTTCTATAAAAATCCTAAAAGTTGTTCACATGCCTTTCCACTTTGGGATAAAACAGGCTTAGAGATAGAAAGATAAAATAAACGCGTTTCCTCCACTTGACAGGACCCTGGCTTGAAAGGAAAATGGATGGGTAATTGAATGTGTGTGTGTGCCTTATTGCTCTTTGAGTCCTTGGACCACAGCATTCTCCTATTACTGCAGGTGATTAATGGCATCCTGGCACACTGGGCTACAAATTGTTCAAAGTAAGAGGAATTTGGAAGTGAGTGAGTGGCAGCACATGTGGTGCTAGATGAAGTAGGGAAAGGAAGTCAAAACTTTGTGATTCTTATTTCCATATGTGCTTAGAGACGAGGAGAGTCATCAGAGAGAGAGCAACAAGACTCCAAAAATGTACCTGGCATTTCTTCCTAAACTCAGAGACAATTTTTTTTTTTTTTTTCCTTTTTTCCGGTACGCGGGCCTCTCACTGTTGTGGCCTCTCCCGCTGCGAAGCACAGGCTCCGGATGCGCAGGCTCAGCGGCCATGGCTCACGGGCCGAGCCGCTCCGCGGCACGTGGGATCTTCCCAGACCGGGGCACGAACCCGTGTCCCCTGCATCGGCAGGCGGGCTCTCAACCACTGCGCCACCAGGGAAGCCGCAGAGACCATTTTTAAAGAGTATAGGGAGCCTACGATTTGTGGAAATAGATGGCAAAAAACGGAGTCATAATAACTAGTGTTTTTCGTTCTCTGCTGCAGACGCCGCTTAGGCCCTGGTGGAATAATTACCTTGTAAGAGTAAAACTTCTCTTTGGGCAGTCATGATGGTTAGTAAATAATACTCTAAAGGTCTACGTCAAATTCTTTTGAACCACGGTAAAGTTTTTTAAAAAGCAGCTAATAATTCTTCAGTAGGTAGACTTTGTTTAAGTGTAGTAGAACTCGTATGATTGACATATTTCTGGTATCAGTCAGTGTTTAGTCAGACAAACAGAATCCACTTGAGGAATTTCAAGCAGAATTAATTTAATATAGTTACAAAATATTGGAAGGCTGGAGGAACACCTGGGGAAGGTACCCAGAGAGTAGTACCTATATAAAAGCACTGCCACCCCTAGGCCTGGGGGCCCAAAGGAGAAAATGATGTTTCCTGGAGTGCAAGCGCAGCTGAGGTTGCTGAGGTTGGAACTGACTTACCCGAGTACAACTGTGAGTTACACTTAACTGAAACTATTGCTGGTGCTGACATTGCCATTAGAATCTGCAAAAACTGGCTTCTTGTTTCCTCCAGCTTCCTATCAGTGCCTCCCACTGATAAAACTTACCAGAAAGTCAGGCGGCAAGGGAATCTGGGAGAGGTAGCTTTGTAGGCTTCCTGCCCCTGAGGTATGAAAGAGGGTAGAGAAGAAAAGAGGAGGAGCTGAGAGACAAAACGCTCTCCACACCTCCCATTGCCTTTTCTCTCCTTGATAATCTGGTTTATTTTCCAGAAGTTCCGCCACCACAAATGAGGCAGTGAAGGGGAGAGTGGTTTAAACTGAGGGAAGGAGGAAGACGTAACATGGTGACGATCTTCAGAGAAGGGAAAGAAAATTAGGTCAGAGAACTGGGAAGACAGAGGAGGTGTGACTGTCAAGACGTCAGATGACAGTGCCCTTGAATTCATACATCACGGAGTTCAAGCCCTTTGGGTTGGGGTGAAGTGTGGGCTAGCAGAAAAAGTTGTTAAAATTGTGGGATTCGTGGATTGGGGGTTAGGTTAAGCTTGCTACTTGTTTCAGGATCTATTCTGGGAAAATTTTAAACTCCTTGTGGACTCATGTTTATCATGGCATGACACCACATGATTGGTTAATTAGGAATGATGGAAGGAAGCATCTAGACAAGAGTGCTAAGTAATACCCCTGGTTTCCCATGGCTCATGAGATGGTATCTAGGTATTTCTTAAGTCTATTACTAACAGGCAGTGGAATGCAAGGGCAAGGATGCTACAGAGCACAGGACTTGCTACAGAAAGCTGTAGCAGGATCTAAGGTCTTTGGGAATAGTGCCACCAAGATCCTAACCCTCTCTAAACCCCCAAAGCACCAAGCAGTATAAAACATAATATATTGGATACGAGTACAGGATACTCAGTAACTTGCTTGATACAGTGAGGAACAGATCAGCAGAGGCCAGCACAGACCCAGATGCTAGTACACAAGCCACAAGTTCTTCCTCTGGACATGAGAGCATCCTCTTATACCCAGATAGCCTCTTGAGAAAGAGGGAGGAAGGATTTCTTTGTAAGATCCCTTGAGAGGAGAGAATTAGTCTTGATAGGGAGTTTAAAGCAGTCTTTTTCAATAGTCATTTAGGGTCCAAACTGAAAGATTCAAATATAGGTGCTGCAGAGCAAGATAAGGTGAGTTACACAGTGGAGAAATGCATTGACACAGCATAAGTTTATTCTTTGGAATATCGTGTTTCTGATGTTGTGAGAGATGTATTGCTCATAAATGGTTATAATAAAAGACAACAAAAATTTTCCAATTGAACCCTTTTTAGATAGAATGTTTAAAGTTTCAATCTGTTCATGATATGTAAATTAGAATAGTCCTAGAAAATTAGTTGCTTTTGAATTATTGGCATTTATTGTTTCATGAATGATATAAAATAAGTAAAGTTAATTTTCAGGAGAAAGATTTTATTTTGTAATGATTCATTATTTATACTATGATGGGAAGGTCTGTGTGGTATTTTTAAGAGCCTATAGAAAACATGATCTTTTGTTCTGAGAAGCTCATAATCTAAAGTGATTCATTTATTTGTAAAGATGGGGTTATTGTAAGAACAAAAAGATAGTCTTTATTAAAGTTTATAAGCTAAAGGAGAGGAGATTGTTTCCATTCATCCCCATCTTTCCATAATGTTTTTGTAATGGGAACAAATATTAAAATGATCCATTCTTGTCAAAAAGGGGTATATTCAGATTTGGACAACTTAATAAATAATAACAGAACTCCCAGACTACCCCCCTAACTAGGGGCCCCTGACTTCAGAGATGCCACCCCACCTTGAAGTATTCCAAAAACCCGTAAAATACATTCTTATCTCTATTTGTGTGAACTACAATATTAAACCATATTAAATAACTACTTAAGTAAAATAATACAGAAGCAACATTGTTGTTTGTGCTTAGACTTTGATAAGCAATCTAGACAGACTAGTTATTTGTGTCCATAAATGTATGATGATCTCATAGTGAGTTAGTTTATAGTTTTATGCATTAACTTCTCCAGGCTGCTTGAGTATCATTTTCTGCTGGCTATTATATTCTTGGGTCACCATAATGCTAATGTAGGGCGTTTTAGCTGATAATTCCTGAAAAGTGCTTGCTTTTGAAATAAAAAGCAAAGCAAAAAAAAAAAAAATCAAGCCACAATGCTGACTGAAAAAAAATATTTATATTAAACCCCTCAGCTAGATTCTCAGACACATCACTGCTTAAAATGCAGTCACCTGACAAAAACAGTTCTAATTATTACCCCCTTGGGCTAACATTTTTCAGAGTGACTGGCTAAAATGCACTCCAGCTCATAATTTCTGTCTCTGACGGTGGAAGACATAACCTAGTTTCCTCTAATGCAAAAGTCTCTAATCTAGAGGGCAAGACCCTGCTCCATCTAACACTGAAGGAAGAAAATGCAATTTGAGCGCAAGGAAATTGCACACATAGTTTGATAGTTCCACCACTCTCAGATTTTTTTTTTTTCTTCCCTGGGTTTAAATGTCTTGTTTTATTTTATACTAAATTATGACCTGGCTGAAATTGCTATGTTTTCTTTGTCATATTCTAGAAACCTCTTACTATAAAAGTGCAGGTTATACTATAGCTCCATCCTTTCATTTTTCCAGGGGGTGGGAATGTTCACGTTTTGACAGTTCAGCAGTGAAAACATTAAAAGTTACTGTGCTTGCTACAGCAATATTTTTTCGTGTTGAATAATAGCTCTTTTGTCTTGGCAAATGGGGCATATATATACGGCATTAGAAAAAGGTAATTAAATCGTTTTGAAATGACGAAAGTGCAGATTTTTGAGTTGGACTCACCAGTAACAATTTCATTGTTGACTCTATGAACGAACAAATTTTGTGATTGCCTGGAGAGGTGAATTAACCTCAAATTGTTCTGGTTCACTTCCCAGGCGGAGGCCGAGTAATACATTGTCTTGAAACTGATAAGCCAGGAGGCTAGAGAAGTTTCAAGGCAGTCCGTCAGAAATCTTGCGAGGAAGGCAGCTATCAGTAGACGGTACTGGAGATTTTCATTAAGCGTTTTTATTTCTGTGAATTGGAGAGCCCTCCTCCCCTTTCCTATCTCTTTCTGCTGACAGCTGCTGCTTAACACCTCCCTCCAAGCTGGGAGGGTAGCCGGATGGCTGCATGTGCAGCTAACGCCAGGATGGCTTCTGAGGGAGCAACCAGGGCCTCGGTTTCCTCCTGGAGACTGCTACATGTCACCTTCACGTCTCATGCATCTTCCATCATTTATGTGAATATATCAAGGGCTCTGGTAGAAGGCACTAGGCTATGAAAGTGCAGCCTAATCGGTGACTGGGAACAAAGGCCGCCTTCAGCTACAAATGATTCACTACTGTGTTAAAGAATACTTTCTTTTTTTCCTCCACAATGACTTTGAATCCTAAAGATTCAATGCCTGTGCTTCCATATGCAGAAAATAAAAAGGAAAGAGTAGCATAGAAAAAGAATTACTCTTAAAAAGTACTGATTTTGGTAAACATTTGTAAAATTACTATATGCAAATGTTTAACGACGTTGTAGGGTGTACTTGTAATGTCAGGAGGAAGGTTTACATCCAGCTGTTCTCACACATGCTACTGTAACTTATCACCCCCAAATTACTGTTTCCATCAGAAGATATCGCCATCTGATCAATCTCATCATTACATATTGCAGTTTGGACAAAATTAGAGTGAATTATTTGAAAGGTCATTTGACTATATCTAACAGGTGCTTTAAAATATCTTGTGTGGTTCATCAACCAGTTTAATCTGGTGAGTTAACAAAGAAGTTCTATAGTTCATCTGTAGAAAATTGAAACATGGCTTTTATTTTTCAGCCATTAAATTATAAATATCAAAATGTTTTTTAAAAGATACTTGTTTCTAACACCCTATGTTATCTATGTCCTTGGGAAGCAAATAATAATGAACAGGATTAGGAAATAATTTATACTGAACTCTATAACCCTGAGATGGCAGTGAAGCATCCCCATCTCTCCTGACCCCTGGCCTGTTTAGAAGACAGGCTTGGTTTCAACCAAGGAAGGTAGCATTGAAAGTGTGGAGAGGCTGCAGCCTAGAGACACAGAATGGGCATCGTTGGTGCTAATTTACTGAAGCCTATGCACAGCATTTTGAGCAAACTCAGTTTTCAGATTATGGACACATTTGACAGTTTCTTCTAGATATTAAGATTCTCTTCAAATAGGATTATTTTAATATATCAGTATTTAATATAGCATTTAAAAATTAAGTTGTCAGTTAGAGGATACATGCTAAACTTTGAATACAAGAAAATAGTTCATGGTAAAGAACAATTATATCCGAATACAGTATTCTGAAAAATATTTGGATATTAAACTTGTCTTAGTTACAGGGCCCCAGGAATATGTTATGATATCTTCCTTATTCTATTTTAACCTCGCAATATTATCTCTAGGGGAATTTTAAAAATAGTATGTCAGAAAGCTTGCTCCTAAGTTGTTTAGTCAGGTCTGTCTTTCATAAAGTTAATAGTTTCTAAATATTTCCAGATTTAGCTGTCTGATATTATCAGAACAATTATGAAATATTTTTAATAATACTATGTCAACAAGATCTTTGATATTTTAAAAATATGCATCTATTAACTGCTTTAAAATATGGAAGATATTAAAAATAATTCAAAAATTAAAACTAACAGCCTATCCATTCAGTACTGTTTTATACATAGCATTTATTACTATGTTCCAGACACTTTTTTTCAGTGCCATCCATGTATTACTTCATTTAATCCTCAAAACAATCCAATGGAAAAGTTACCATTATTAAGTCCATTTTTATAGACAAGGAAACTGAGGCACAGACAGGATATGTAACTTGTCCAAAGGCACATAGTTGGTAAGTGGAAGAGTTGGTATAAAAACCCAAGTAGGTTGATGCTGTGTTCTTTGCCCTTGTTTTTTATTATATTGCCTCACAGTAAATGTTGATTTAAAAACTATGTTAAGATATGAGACTTTCTTTTAAAAAAGTAGGAGTGTAAAATTCCTTGATAGGAAAAATAAAGAATTTTCTGTACATCAATGATCATAGCATCATCCCTCTGTCCCCTATCACTCACCATGAAGCTTGGCAGCAGTGTGAGGAATACACTGTACCTTCATGAACAGAGCTGCATGGTATGAAATTTGCATGTGGGAATGCTAAACACGAAGGTACAGAAGTAAATGAACAGTTCCATAGAAAATAGGCAACTTTATATTTTTTCTTTTGCATATTAGTGAGATTTCTATGTTATAACAAGAGAAGATGATACATTTAACTAAAATACTGACCTCCTGATATCAAGGATAGTATTATATACTGAAATTACATATTAAAATAGATTTTGGGGGGCTTTTTTGGGGAAAAATATTTACAGGAGCTTCACTTTTTGTTTAAAATAGAAAATAAATCCTCTGATGAAAATTACTTTGATAAAACTGACTTCAGATTAAAATCCACGTGAATTGTGTCACGTTTTACAGGAAGAATCTAATTTTGACCTAAATGATATCCAAGATCAACTTAGACCTTCATACATTTTTAACGTGACAGACGCACAATGGCCTCTCGGTTGGTGTCAGAGAGGAGACACTCTGAGGAAGCCTTTATCTACCAGAGTTAGGCCCAGGGAGCACTGTAGCTTGAGATTTCCTTGGTCTACCCCCCGTTCTCTATCACCAGAAAGGATAGAAGCAGAAAAAGTGAAAGTTTCTTCTGAACAGATTCTTTTCATTATAGACTTCATACATTTCAGAAAGTTAGCGTAGAGCAATTACTATCCCTGATTCTTTTGCTGTAATAACATGCAGCAACTAAAATCTTGTCAACATTTTTGTCAGATGTGAGAAAACATGTAATTTTATTGTTTCCCAGGTTTGATTTTTTGGGGAAAAAAAGCACAATTATTTTGTCATTAGAACCTGTAAAATAAAATTGCAATAAAATCCATGTATACAGATCTATGCAAACCAATAAAAAGAATATTTGCATAAGTGTCCTATTAATCGAAACCAGTTTCCCACAATTCTAAATCATATTCTCCAGTGAGTTTTGTTTATCTTGCTATCCAATTTAAATGGTCATACTTGGGAATATATATTTTATACATACGTGCACACATATACCTAACAGAAAGTAGTTTGGGTTTTGAATTAATAAACACTTTGGAGGCCAGCAATTACTTTTTTTCATTTAGCACTTTAATTCAATCTAGTATTTTATGTATTTTCTACTCACTTCTGTATAGACCACTGTAAACATTTGGAAGGCATTTCGTATGGCAAGTTTGTGTATTGCAATTTTTGAGCAATGCAAACATCCCCCTTAAATAAATGAAAACAGATCCCAGAAAGGGTATGCTTCCAACACATTCCCCAAAGATCTGAGTGCCGCTGTGCATTCTTGCTCAATTTAAACAAACTAAACTTCAGTGAGTCTCTCCTCCCCTAATGGGTACCCCCACTGGGAACATTGTTAGGTTACCACCATGGACAAGGCCTCAGTACAGCTGGATCTGTAAACAAGACCATAATCCGCATGAAAGAACTCTCAGAGTTTTGGCAGCACTCACAGTGTTGTTAACATATTGTGCCAAAGCAATAACAAAGCCATCATTTTTAAGTTTGTTCACGGATTTGTATTAATCAAGAAATTTTCCAGAAATTACTTCTAAATGAGGAACCTTCCAGAAAGTTACCATTTGGCAAGAAGACTTCCAGATGCCTTTTTTTGCTTATCTGCAACATACTCTTCCAAATAAATTACAAATTTGTGGAAGTTCAGTGGAGACAGAAAACACATTGCTGTGCTGGCGGAAGGAGGCTCCTTCAGTTCACTCCCTGCTTCATCAAAGCCTGGCTGGTGCTCAGGTCATTTTTTCTTATTAGGAGGAGGTGGCCAGGCCATCTAACTTGGCATTCTGGTGATAAACATTAAGTATTGATATTTGGATCAGAAAAGCAATTATTAGATTACAGTCAGAACTGCACACTAAGCATTTAGGAAAAGACCAGGAGAAGGTGTTAGACCTTTGTTGAAATTTATTTGTTGGTTTTTATTGGTATATTAGGCAATTCTCTCAAATTCAATTTTTTTACTTTAGACCCTTTTTTCAAAACTTGTGCACAGGCAAGCCTTCTGCAAACTATTATGACTACTTTATAGGAGAAAAGAAGGGAGAAAAAGGAGGGCATAGCGGTGCCATCAGAGTTGGGTAGTGGAATAACCTATATTTTAAAAATTTTCAACACTGCATTACTCCTTAAATACTTAATAAATAGTAGTTTTTCATGTAAGTTTTGTGTGATAAAAAAACTTCTGGGTAAAGTAAAAAAAAAAAAATCCTGGGTAAAATAAACTTTTTAAGGGTGTTAAATATTCAAAATGCAGGGATGATATAGCCTTAACAAAGGGTGCATCCATGACTCCCATGGTGGTAGCTGTACATGGGCTCAGACTTTTATATTGGGAGTTGAGAACCTATAAGTGAGTCTATCACCAATGGTCATGGGAATTCCAGGTTACCTGAGGAGGTCTAGATCTGTTGACTGGAAGCTGATTCAACATAGGCTGGCCCAAATGACCCAGGCACCACCCCACTGACTGGACAAGTAGGGCTGGGTTAGGTTCAATTCTGCCCTGGAGCCTTGAGGTCCTAAGCCAGAGGAAGTTGCTTGCCTAAGGTTTTAGTTGTATTTCATCATTTATTCAAAAGCTCTTTCTCTGGCTGAAGACCACCTCCAACCTGCAAACTACCCTGGAACTAAATACATGTTTCTTGTTTCCCCCTGTGGTGCGTTGCTTAAAGCTCCACTATAACCTGTTTATATTCCACCTTGTTTTAAAGTTACTTGTGTTCATTTCCTACTTTCCCTTTGAAAATGGAATGTTCCTGGATGTCTCTCCAAATACCTAATATGGTGCTTTGTACATATATGTACATATGTACATTTGACTTGCATGAATGCTTATTTAACTGATTTGAGAATGCTTATTATTTCTTTAAAAAAATCCTCCTGAACACATAGTATTTTGGAAGGTACCTAGCACTATACTGAGCCAATTATTGCTCCAACTGAATTTATAATACTCCAGCATTATATTCTATACTATATACTCTAGCATATAGTGTATGATAAATAATAAGCACTACAAAGATATGAAATGATGACAGAATCATAGTTTCAATTTTAAAGCTTATAATTGTTCTTCAAGAAACAAAAATGCTAGGCAAGTTCTTCAGGGATTTTTTGGGAATCAGTATCCTCTCCCCAAAGAACATAAACTTGAATTTTTTTCTGAGTATCTGATTATACAGATTATACTGTCTATATCTGATTATACTGTGGTCTGTGACATGTTGATGCTGATTATTTTTTCTGTGTATACAGTAGTTATTCTAAGGAATATGTATTTACTCTCTATCTCTGAATTAACTCCTCTTTGAGTGGTCTGTTGTCATATGAGATTGGACTTATTCACATAATTCTGCAAGAGAGTCATCATCTGAGAATACCCTCGTTTCTGTTGGTTGTGACCCCCATGATGCAGTGGCTTTTGTTTTCTATCAGTTAATGGGCAAGTCACATTACTCATGTGGCTATGTGGGTTTAAATGCCCCAGAATAAATTTTTACTAATATTTAAAAAAAATTTGACCGAAGGTGAAGTAAATCAATAGTTTGGAAATTACCCTCTCTTTTGTATCAACAAAGACTTGCAAAAATTAATAAATAAATATTTCAGGCAATAGGATTTCTTTAATCATACTCTTGAAATTTCTTTATTTTAAAATTATATTTTTTTATTTTTAAAGATGAGTTTCTTTAATCTTATCCTTGAAATTCATAATACTCAATTCCTCAGTAGAAGTCACTGTAAATAAAAATGTGTCCTAAGGGTCAATTCAAGAAACAAGCTATAAAGAAAAATAGCTAGACACACATAGCAAATGTGACCTAAATCCCACCAGCTGAATAGACTCAAAGCTGTGCAGATCAGAAAGA
Source organism: Delphinapterus leucas (assembly GCF_059928025.1). Lineage (NCBI taxonomy): Eukaryota > Metazoa > Chordata > Mammalia > Artiodactyla > Monodontidae > Delphinapterus > Delphinapterus leucas. The sequence continues at coordinate 76,359,878 of NC_143131.1, read as the reverse complement.
CCTTGTTGAAGATCCAGGAGAAGGACTCCCTGTGTGCTGGGGGTCCAGTGATGATGGCAGATTGTCATTTAATGTTTGAATCACAAACCTGAGGGTTGCCTCAGCCATTTTTAGGTAAGCTCTGTTATTTACTAGAAAGAGCAATAAGGAAATAAAGTATTGTTCATAGTCAACCAATGTTAAATTGAAGAAGCTCTTTCCAGTAAACAACAGTTTCCAAAAGCAGATGTGAAGTCCACTTGTTTCTCATGTATTCAAAAAGCAGAAGTTAGCCTAAGTAGTGCATATTCTTGTGAGTTTCAAGTTCTTTTTCTCTCCATTTAATATTGTCTGGCATTTATTCAGCACTTATTTTGAATGCTTTATGTATTATCTTAATTCTCACAATTTCATACTGCTAATTGGAGTAGGGACTGGATTCAAACCCAGGGCTATTAGTCTGTAGAGCTTTCTGTTTTAACAGTTTTGCTATACCACCTCTCTGACTGGAGGACAAGACTTAGGATCCAGTAGGCTAATATTTCTAAGTAGTTGACACTTTGTCACATATATTTAAAGCTGTGAACATGCACAAGGAATCAATCAAAAGAAGAGCATTTCTCCACCCAGAGTCACCTTTATTATTTCTCTCATCACACACCTGGGCTGTTGAAAATTACTATAGAAAATCACAAAACTCTTCTGGCTGGATCTGTATGGTTATGTTTTCTAATTTTAAGGCTGCTCACAATTCTTTTGCTGACTCCCCATCACGTTTTCTACAGAAGCGTTTCCGTCCTATCCTTCATCTCAGCAAAAACCTTTACTTCTGGCTTGACTGAGATTAATGTTTGGAAGTGTGTTCTGTTGGGGAACTGTCTTCCTGGTCCTCTTGTTTTCCTGTTTCCCAGGAATGAACAGAACTGGAGCAGCACTTCCTTTTTCCCTGTCCACTTCTTCCTCTTATCCATGAGGATGAGTGATTTAGGAGATTGTTGGTACAGGTGGACTCTGACATCTAAAGGTCTACGATCCTTAATTCGGTAGGTTGGATGTTTTAATTCACTGCTCCCTTTGCTTACCCTTCTTCTATGTCTTCTGTGCCTGTTCACAGGGTGAAGGTATTATCTTTTCTCCTTCATGTGACAACTTACTGGGGCAGGCCCCACTAGTCATTGGTTTATTCAACATTTAGCAACAAAGTCCATATACGGGTAGCATTTACTCTGTGGCACTTACTGAACTAGGCTCTGAGTAGAGTACAAAGATGCCTAGGACCATTCTGGTCCTCAAGGACATTACACACTGATTGACAAATTAAAGCCAATGACGGTAAAATAAGGCATACAAATATAAAAAAAGTATGCTTCTAAGAAACATACAGAGTATGAAATTCCAGAGAAATAAAACAACAGACTATGTAAACTATGAAAACGACAGACTGTGGAATTCCAGAGAAATAAGAGATCACTTTCAGTAGAGGCGATCGAAAGGAGAGATCCCTTTCAATGAGATAATCAGGAAACCATTCCAAGTTCTCTACAATCTGAATACTGTAAACTTCTTTGATGTTGTATGCCACCATTCCTCCATGAGAACAGGAAATAGTGCCTTCCATGCTTCAATTAATCCTTATAATAATGCTACAAGGAGGTGTTCTTATGTCCATTTTATAGACACAGAGCTGCCTAGAAAATTGAAGTCCTGAGAGTTAAGTAGCTTACTCAGATTCACATTGTTAATCACTGGGTGAAAAGGAAAACCCAGGTGTGCCTATTTTGATGTCCACATTGTTTTCTTAAGACCAGACCACTTTCCAAACTGTTTGGTGTAGGATGAAGAGCCCTGGGTAAGATGAAGAAAGTCAGGATTTGAGTACTGGAACCACTATTTCCTGGGCGTGTGATTTTGGACATTTCATCTCTCTACTCTTCAGTGTTTTTATTTGTGAGAGACATAGATGAAAATTCCTGTCAACTCCAGGAACTCTGGAGAAGTTAAGATGAGATAGGACTGAGATAGGCCATCTGAGTGCTAGTCTAGAACTTTACTTCAGCTAAGAACTATGCAAGTATTCTTTCAACAGCATGAACAGAGATTGGGTTCCCTGGAACCAGACTGTGAGATGGGGAGTTGCATGATGAAATGTTGCTGGAGTGTGGTCTTGGGAAATAAACCTCTGCAGAAGTAAGCCAGGCAGTACCGGGTAGAGTAAGAAGCTGAACAGCAGTGCAGTTCCAAATGAGGCCTCAGCTGATCACCACAAGTGCCCTGAGGCCGAATGTTCCTTTAGAGTTGCTCATATTGAGGCAAGGGAGCCTGAGCCTTTGTTTCCCTGAATAAACCAGTCACTGGCTGTGCGTTGCCCCTTGGGAAGGGCTGTAACCTTGGGCAGAGCAATCCCCTGCAGCTGAAGGCCATCCCCAGTGAGGGGTGTAGCAGGTGCTATTCCCAACAGCCTGAAAGGGACGCATGGGCCCTGAAGAGGAGATCTGGGTAGAGCACTGCAGGATCCTCTACAAAGACCTAAGATGCTAAGAGCCCCACCACCTCTGTCATGATCGCTCAGTGCTCATCCCTTTTTCTTAGCCCTTCTAACATTACAGTGCGTGCCATCCATTTGGTACTTTCCTCCCCACCTGAACAGTGATTTCAGGGCCATGTCTTAGATCTTTGAGCTTCCAGCACTGAGGAGTGTACTGACTACAGGTAGAAGCAGCTCAATTAATGTTTGATGTTGGTGATGTTAATGGTGATGATGATATACGAACTACCCTGCTGGATACTGAGGAGTCTGGAAAGGAAGTTAATAAAATCCATTTTATTTACCAAATATATAATCACAGAATAAAAACTAAGGGATGTGAAAGAATTACTATAATTAGCAAAGTATCTTACACACAAAAAAGTGCTCAGTGTATTTCTATAGAGTAGACAGGTAAATGGATGAGTAAAAGAATGTGGAAGAGAACAACTGAGGGCCAACTGGTTGGCTCTGATTCTCAGCACAACTCAGCAAAACCTTGAAAGAAACAACTATGGACTGTGGCCTGGGATGTCAGAATGATTCCTTGAAGGTGGTGGCCTTGAGGTCTGGGTGGCATAGAGATGGGAGGAAGGTGGAAGAGAATGTAGTGGAGGTCGATAAGGGAATATTTTATGGCAGGCAGGAAATAGACATGAGGGATTTGGGTAGGCATGAGGGCAAGTAAGGACACTTGCTTCTTTGGCATGAAGTGTCTTTGTGTGAATTGCAGGGTGCTAGGCTCAACAAGTAGGGGAAATGGAATAGATTGTGAAAGGGCTAGGGGAGTTGACAGTACTACGTCATGATGGAGTAGGGGGAATGGAATAGATTGTGAAAGGGCTAGGGGAGTTGACAGTACTACGTCATGATGGAGTCCTGAGTTGGGGAGTGAAAAATGAAAAAAATGAATGTAAAAAGTGCAGGGCCTCAGAATAGATTGAAGGGAAAATCAATTTGAGGCAAAGAGACCAGATAGAAGGTTGCAGTGGCATTTAAATATAAGTGATGAAAGCCTGAACATGGGTGGTTGAAGTTGGAATAGAGAATAAGGGTGAAGTTCAGTAGTTAATCTCAAGAAAGAAAAATTAGACTTAATAACATGCTGATTTTTTCCCACATTTTTGTGCCTTAAATCCAAGAATGTTGTTGAAAATAAGGAACTTCAAATTTCTTCAATAGTTATATCTTCAAAAATATTAATGTCAAGGACTTCCCTGGTGGCACAGTGGTTAAGAATCTGCCTGCCAATGCAGGGGACATGGGTTCAAGCCCTGGTCTGGGAAGATCCCACATGCCGTGGAGCAACTAAGCCCAAGAGCCACAACTGCTGAGCCCACGTGCCACAATTACTGAAGCCCACGTGCCTAGAGCCCGTGCTCTGTAACAAGAGAAGCCACTGCAATGCTAAGCCCGTACACTGCAAGGAAGAGTAGCCCCCGCTCGCTGCAACTAGAGGAAGTCCACGCAGCAATGAAGACCCAACGCAGCCAAAAATAAATAAATGTATATATACTTTTAAAAAAATTAATGTCATTATCCACAATGTCTGAGATTCTAAAAGCATTAAGACATGCCTACACAATATGACCAGAATGACTGTTTTGTCTGAATTGACTAGGCTAGTTAAATCCTAATTTAATCATTCCACTCAAGGCAATTATCTACCCTCTGTATAACTCTCCTCAGTCTACTAAGTGTGCTAATATTATAAAGTGTCCAGTTAAAAACTACTCAATTTAGCCAAAACATCTAGGCCAAGAGTACAGTATTAATATATATCTCTTTTTTAAATCTTCCTATCTACCTACCTATCAATCATTTATCTCTCTCCATCTATGTCAGCAAGACCAAAGTTAGGTCATTCATGTCTTGATCTAATTTTGTGGTGACTCGGTCTTGTCTCGAGCCAGGACTGGTACAATATGACATTGGTTGAAAGAGCATGTTCCTCATAAGTACAGACAAGTTGTGTGATGTACATGGTATTTATAAACTCTGACATTTTAGAAATGCAAAGTATATTAGACTAATTCATTTTTCTTTTTTATGTTTCCCATTTTATTTATTTATTTTTTTACATCTTTATTGGAGTATAATTGCTTTACAATGGTGTTTTAGTTTCTGCTTCATAACAAAGTGAATCAGTTATACATATACATATGTTCCCATAACTCTTCCCTCTTGCATCTCCCTCGCTCCCACCCTCCCTATCCCACCCCTCCAGGCAGTCACAAAGCACCGAGCTGATCTCCCTGTGCTATGCGGTTGCTTCCCACTACCTATCTACCTTACGTTTGGTAGTGTATATATGTCCATGCCACTCTCTCGCTTTGTCACAGCTCACCCTTCCCCCTCCCCATATCCTCAAGTCCATTCTCTAGTAGGTCTGTGTCTTTATTCCTGTCTTACCCCTAGGTTCTTCATGACATTTCCTTTTTCTTAAATTCCATATATATGTGTTAGCATACGGTATTTGTCTTTCTCTTTCTGACTTACTTCACTCTGTATGACAGACTCTAGGTCTATCCACCTCATTGCAAATAGCTCAATTTCGTTTCTTTTTATGGCTGAGTAATATCCCATTGTATATATGTGCCACATCTTCTTTATCCATTCATCCAATGATGGACACTTAGGTTGTTTCCATCTCCGGGCTATTGTGAATAGAGCTGCAATGAACATTGTGGTACATGACTCTTTTTGAATTATGGTTTTCTCAGGGTATATGCCCAGTAGTGGGATTGCTGGGTCATATGGTAGTTCTATTTGTAGTTTTTTAAGGAACCTCCATACTGTTCTCCATAGTGGCTGTACCAATTCACATTCCCACCAGCAGTGCAAGAGTGTTCCCTTTTCTCCACACCCTCTCCAGCATTTATTGTTTCTAGATTTTTTGATGATGGCCATTCTGACTGGTGTGAGATGATATCTCATTGTAGTTTTGATTTGTATTTCTCTAATGATTAAAGATGTTGAGCATTCTTTCATGTGTTCGTTGACAGTCTGTATATCTTTTTGGAGAAATGTCTATTTAGGTCTTCTGCCCATTTGTGCATTGGGTTTTTTTTTTGTTGTTGTTGTTATTGAGCTGCATAAGCTGCTTGTAAATTTTGGAGATTAATCCTTTGTCAGTTGCTTCATTTGCAAATATTTTCTCCCATTCTGAGGGTTGTCTTTTGGTCTTGTTTATGGTTTCCTTTGCTGTGCAAAAGCTTTGAAGTTTCATTAGGTCCCATCTGTTTATTTTTGTTTTTATTTCCATTTCTCTAGGAGGCGGGTTAAAAAGGATCTTGCTGTGATTTATGTCATAGAGTGTTCTGCCTATGTTTTCCTCTAAGAGTTTGATAGTTTCTGGCCTTACATTTAGGTCTTTAATGCATTTTGAGATTATTGTCATGTATGGTGTTAAGGAGTGACCTAATCTCATACTTTTACACGTACCTGTCCAGTTTTCCCAGCACCACTTATTGAAGAGGCTGTCCTTTCTCCACTGTATATTCCTGCCTCCTTTATCAAAGATAAGGTGACCATATGTGGGTGGGTTTATCTCTGGGCTTTCTATCCTGTTCCATTGATCTATCTTTCTGTTTTTGTGTCAGTACCATACTGTCTTGATTACTGTAGCTTTGTAGTATAATCTGAAGTCAGGGAGCCTGATTCCTCCAGCTCCATTTTTCGTTCTCAAGATTGCTTTTGCTATTCGGGGTCTTTTGTGTTTCCATACAAATTGTGAAATTTTTCGTTCTAGTTCTGTGAAAAATGCCAGTGGTAGTTTGATAGAGATTGCATTGAATCTGTAGATTGCGTTGGGTAGTAGAATCATTTTCACAATGTTGATTCTTCCAATCCATGAACATGGTATATCACTCCATCTATTTGTATCATCTTTAATTTCTTTCATCAGTGTCTTATAATTTTCTGCATACAGGTCTTATGTCTCCCTAGGTAGGTTTATTCCTAGATATTTTATTCTTTTTGTTGCAGTGGTAAATGGGAGTGTGTTCTTGATTTCACTTTCAGATTTTTCATCATTAGTGTATAGGAGTGCCAGAGATTTCTGTGCATTAATTTTGTATCCTGCTACTTTACCAAATTCATTGATTAGCTCTAGTAGTTTTCTGGTAGCATCTTTAGGATTCTCTATGTATAGTATCAACTCATCTGCAAACAGTGACAACTTTACTTCTTCTTTTCCAATTTGTATTCCTTTTATTTCCTTTTCTTCTCTGATTGCTATGGCTAAAGCTTCCAAAACTATGTTGAATAAGAGTGGTGAGAGTGGGCAACCTTGTCTTGTTCCTGATCTTAGTGGAAATGCTTTCAGTTTTTCACCATTGAGGACAATGTTGGCTGTGGGTTTGTCATATATGGCCTTTATTATGCTGAGGAAAGTTCCCTCTATGCCTACTTTCTGCAGGGTGTTTATCATAAATGGGTGTTGAATTTTGTCGAAAGCTTTCTCTGCATCTATTGAGATGATCATACGGTTTTTCTCCTTCGATTTGTTAATATGGTGTATCACGTTGATTGATTTGCATATATTGAAGAATCCTTGCATTCCTGGAATCAACCCCACTTGATCATGGTGTATGATCCTTTTAATGTGCTGTTAGATTCTGTTTGCTAGTATTGTGTTGAGGATTTTTGCATCTATGTTCATCAGTGATATTGTCCTGTAGTTTTCTTTCTTTGTTACATCCTTGGCTGGTCTTTGTATCAAGGTGATGGTGGCCTCGTAGAATGAGTTTGGGAGTGTTCCTTCCTCTGCTATATTTTGGAAGAGTTTGAGAAGGATAGGTGTTAGCTCTTCTCTAAATGTTTGATAGAATTCGCCTGTGAAGCCATCTGGTCCTGGGCTTTTGTTTGTTGGAAGATTTTAAATCACAGTTTCAATTTCAGTGCTTGTGATTGGTCTGTTCATATTTTCTATTTCTTCCTGATTCAGTCTTGGCAAGTTGTGCATTTCTAAGAATTTGTCCATTTCTTCCAGGTTGTCCATTTTATTGGCATATAGTTGCTTGTAGTAATCTCTCATGATCTTTTGTATTTCTGCAGTGTCAGTTGTTACTTCTCCTTTTTCATTTCTAATTCTATTGATTTGAGTCTTCTCCCTTTTTTTCTTTATGAGACTGGTTAATGGTTTATCAGTTTTGCTTATCTTCTCAAAGAACCAGCTTTTAGTTTTATTGATCTTTGCTATCGTTTGCGTCATTTCTTTTTCATGTATTTCTGATCTGATTTTTATGATTTCTTTCCTTCTGCTCACTTTGGGGTATCTTTGTTCTTCTTTCTCTAATTGCTTTAGGTGCAAGGTTAGGTTGTTTATTCAAGATGTTTCCTGTTTCTTAAGGTAGGATTGTATTGCTATAAACTTCCCTCTTAGAACTGCTTTTGCTGCATCCCATAGGTTTTGGGTTGTCGTATCTCCATTGTCATTTGTTTCCAGGTATTTTTTGATTTCCTCTTTGATTTCTTCAGTGATTACTTTGTTATTAAGTAGTGTATTGTTTAGCCTCCATGTGTTTTATTTTTTACAGATCTTTTCCTGTAATTGATATCTAGTCTCAAAGCATTGTGGTCAGAAAAGATACTTGATACAATTTCAATTTTGTCAGATTTACCAAGGCTTGATTTGTGACCCAAGATATGATCTATCCTGGAGAATGTTCCATGAGCACTTGAGAAAAATGTGTATTCTGTTGTTTTTGGATGGAATGTCTTATAAATATCAATTAAGTCCATCTTGTTTAATGTATCATTTACAGCTTGTGTCTCCTTATTTATTTTCATTTTGGATGATCTGTCCATTGGTGAAAGTGGGGTGTTAAAGTCCCCTACTATGAATGTGTTACTGTCAATATCCCCTTTTATGGCTGTTAATATTTGCCTTATGTATTGAGGTGCTCCTATGTTGGGTGCATAAATATTTACAATTGTTATATCTTCTTTTTGGATTGATCCCTTGATCATTATGTAGTGGCCTTCTTTGTCTCTTCTAATAGTCTTTATTTAAAGTCTATTTTGTCTGATATGAAAATTGCTACTCCAGCTTTCTTTTGGTTTCCATTTGCATGGAATATCTTTTTCCATCCCCTTACTTTCAGTCTGTATGTGTCTCTAGGTCTGAAGTTGGTCTCTTGGGTCTTGTTTTTGTATCCATTCAGCCAGTCTGTGTCTTTTGGTGGGAGCATTAAGTCCATTTGCGTTTAAGGTAATTATCGATATATATGTTCCTATTCCCATTTTCTTAATTGTTTTGGATTAGTTATTGTAGGTCTTTTCCTTCTCTTGTGTTTCTATCCTAGAGAAGTTCCTTTAGTATTTGTTGTAAAGCTGGTTTGGTGGTGCTGAACTCTCTCAGCTTTTGCTTGTCTGTAAAGGTTTTAATTTCTCCATCAAATCTGAATGAGATTCTTGCTAGGTAGAGTAATCTTGGTTGCAGGTTTTTTTCCTTCATCACTTTAAATATGTCCTGCCAGTCGCTTCTGGCTTGCAGAGTTTCTGCTGAAAGATCAGTGGTTAACCTTATGGGGACTGCCTTGTGTGTTATTGTTGTCTTTCCCTTGCTGCTTTTAATATGTTTTCTTTGTATTTAATTTTTGACAGTTTGATTAATATGTGTCTTGCCATATTTCTCCTTGGATTTATCCTGTATGGGACTCTCTGTGCTTCCTGGACTTGATTAACTATTTCCTTTCCCATATTAGGGAAGTTTTCAACTATAATCTCTTCAAATATTTTCTCAGTCCCTTTCTTTTTCTCTTCTTCTTCTGGAACCCCTATAATTCTAATGTTGGTGCGTTTAATGTTGTCCCAGAGGTCTCTGAGACTGTCCTCCATTCTTTTCATTCTTTTTTCTTTATTCTGGTCTGCAGTAGTTATTTCCCCTATTTTATCTTCCAGGTCACTTATCCGTTCTTCTGCCTCAGTTATTCTGCTATTGATCCCATCTAGAGTATTTTTAATTTCATTTATTGTGTTGTTTATCATTGCTTGTTTCCTCTTTAGTTCTTCTAGGTCCTTGTTAAATGTTTCTTGCATTTTGTCTATTCTATTTCCAAGATTTTGGATCATCTTTACGGTCATTATTCTGAATTCTTTTTTAGGTAGACTGCCTATTTCCTCTTCATTTGCTAGGTCTGGTGGGTTTTTATCTTGCTCCTTCAACTGCTGTGTGTTTTTCTGTCTTCTCATTTTGCTTATCTTACTGTGTTTGGGGTCTCTTTTTTGCAGGCCGCAGGTCCGTAGTTCCCGCTGTTTTTGGTGTCTGTCCCCAGTGGCTAAGGTTGGTTCAGTGGGTTGTGTAGGCTTCCCGGTGGAGGGGACTAGTGCCTGTGTTCTGGTGGATGAGGCTGGATCTTGTCTTTCTGGTGAGCAAGTCCACATCTTTTGGTGTGTTTTGGGGTTTCTGTGGACTTATTATGATTTTAGGCAGCCTCTCTGCTAATAGGTGGGGTTGTGTACCTGTCTTGCTAGTTGTTTTGCATAGGGTGTCCAGCACTGTACCTTGCTGGTCATTGAGTGAAGCTGGCTGCTGGTGTTGAGATGGAGACCTCTGGGAGGTTTTCGCCGTTTGATATTATGTGGAGCTGGGAGGTCTCTTGTGGACTAGTGTCCTGAAGTTGGCTCTCCCACCTTGGAGGCACAGCACTGACTCCTGGCTGCAGCACCACGAGCCCTTCATCCACACGGCTCAGAATAAAAGGGAGGAAAAGTAGAAAGAAAGAATTAGTAGAAGAAGAAAGAAAGAAAGAAGGAAAGAAAGAAAGAAAAATAAAGGAGGGAGGGAGGGAGGAAGGAAGGAGGGAAGGAATGAAAAAAGAAGATAAAGTAAAATAAAATAAAGTAAGATAAAATAAAATAGTTATTAAAATAATAAATATTAAGGAAAAAAACAAAAACGGACGGATAGAACCTTAGGACAAATGGTGGAAGCAAAGCTATACAGACAAAATCTCACACAGAAGAATACACATACACACTCACAAAAAGAGGAAAAGGGCAAAAAATGATAAATCTTGCTCTCAAAGTCCACCTCCTCAATTTGGGATGATTCGTTGTGTATTCATGTATTCCACAGATGCAGGGTACATCAAGTTGGTTGTGGAGCTTTAATTCCTGCTTCTGAGGCTGCTGGGAGAGATTTCCCGTTCTCTTCTTTGTTCTTACAGCTCCCGGGGCTCAGCTTTGGAGTTGGCCCCGCCTCTGCGTGTAGGTCGCCAGAGGGCGTCTGTTCTTCGCTCAGACAGGACGGGGTTAAGGAGCAGCTGCTTCGGGGACTCTGGCTCACTCAGGCCGGTGGGAGGGAGGGGCACGGAGTGCGGGGCGGGCCTACGGCGGCAGAGGCCGGCGTGACGTTGCACCAGCCTGAGGCACGCTGTGCGTTCTCCCGGGGAAGGTGTCCCTGGATCCCGGGACCCTCGCAGTGGCGGGCTGCACAGGCTCCCCGGGAAGGGGGATGTGGATAGTGACATGTGCTCGCACACAGGCTTCTTGGTGGCGGTAGCAGCAGCCTTAGCGTCTCATTCCCGTCTCTGGGGTCCGCTCTGTTAGCCGCGGCTCGCGGGCCGTCTCTGGAGCTCCTTTAAGCATTGCTCTTAATCCCCTCTCCTCGCGCACCAGGAAACAAAGAGGTAAGAAAAAGTCTCTTGACTCTTTGGCAGGTCCAGACTTTTCCCCGGACTCCCTGCCGGCTAGCCGTGGTGCACTAACCCCTGCAGGCTGTGTTCATGTCGCCAACCCCAGTCCTCTCCCTGGGATCCGACCGAAGCCCGAGCCTCAGCTCGCAGCCCCGCCCGCCCCTGCGGGTGAGCAGACAAGCCTCTCGGGCTGATGAGTGCTGGTCGGCCCTGATCCTCTGTGCGGGAATCTCTCCGCTTTGCCTTCCGCACCCCTGTTGCTGTGCTCTCCTCCGCGGCTTCGAAGCTCCCCCCTCTGCCACCCGCAGTCTCCGCCCGTGAAGGGGCTTCCTAGTGTGTGTAAACCTTTCCTCCTTCACAGCTCCCTCCCACTGGTGCAGGTCCTGTCCCTACTCTTTTGTCTCTGTTTTTTCTTTTGCCCTACCCAGGTACGTGGGGAGTTTTTTGCCTTTTGGGAGGTCTGAGGTCTTCTGCCAGCGTTCAGTGGGTGTTCTGTAGGAGTTGTTCCACGTGTAGGTGTATTTCTGGTGTATCTGTGGGGAGGAAGGTGATCTCCGCATCATACTCTTCCGCCATCTTCCCAGAAGCCCGCTCCACCAGTTTTTGCTTCACATTTTCTGCAGCTCTGCTGTTTGGTGAATACATATTTAGGATTGGTATACATTTTTGGTAGTTTGACTTTTTGTCACTATTTAATGTCCCTCTTTTCTCTGGTAATTTTCTTTGCTCTGAAGTCTACTTTATCTGATATTAGGTAGCCACTCCTATTTTCCTTTGTAATATAATTGTCTTCAGTATATCTTCTATACACACTTAGAACCACATCAGGTAGTATTATTATTTTTGCTTCAACTATCAACCATAATTGAGAAAACTCAAGAAGAGATGATACCCATTTTCTTTTTTTCCTCTCTAGATCTTGTACTTGTTTCTACTTCTACTTTGTACCACTCTTTATTGAAATGACTCTTCTAAATTTCTTTTCCAGATCCGTAAATCTTACTGCTTTCCTCTGCTACCAGACACTACTTATCATCTGAACTTGTTCAAAGCAAGTTATGTCAGAGCTCTATTCCACTCTCTTCTGAAAGAAAATGAAATCTAATTATCATATTTTTATACAAAGATAACAAGGATAATAAAATCCTGAAATGTGAAAGGGAGTTGTGAAAAAGAGCATTCATGAAAGCTCAAAGAGTTTTGAGACACACAGTTGATGTGTACACTGATCTGACATTGTCATGTAACATTAAGATGGCAAAATAAGTAAAGACAGTGTTTCCATGCTACACTAATTTTTACCAAAAGATAGAGCTGAATAAAAGCCAGCTGAATCTCTGCCAGTCCTCGGGCATATGTACAAGGAATTGCACAGGCATGAAAAGGCAAAACTACAGTAAATAATGTGATTGAAGTAAACAGATGCTGCAGGTGAGTGTGCCTTTTAATTTGAATAAAAGGCTAACTATACTTTCATTACTATGACTTCATATAGTATATTTTCCCAAATTTACATTCTTCAAATATAATTTACCTTAAATTTTTTTTTATTTCAAAGTTATTTCTTATCGAACTGCCTATTTTGCTATGAAGTTCAATAAAAATGATGAATCTTACTGTTTAAGCACTCTGGTTTTATACAGTAAGGATAAATGGAAAAAAAAATGAGTTCAGAATTTGTATCCACAAAGTTGTGTGGGACTGTAATCATTACATTGTAGAGTTTGATTAGAAACCTCTGAAAGTTACTCCTTTACCTCTGTCCTTTCATGTGGGACCTTGCCTCTTTGGGAGCATTTTTCACATTGCATCTTCATTTATTGACATGTCTCTCTCATGAGAATGTGAGCTCCTGGAAGGCAGGGATGAGCACCTTATATACTTGTTATCTAAACTAGTCTATTATTAGAAGGAATGATTTTTAAGCAAAGTTTATTTATGGTTTTATAGATGGTAATTTTAAAGGAAATGAATCTTCTCTAGCTAGTTGCAGCAATATAAAAATAGTTGCTTTACTATCACTTGTAAAGTAGACATGGACTGTAATATTTATCAATATTTATCAATCCATTAACTGATATGTGACTCCTACTTTGGGTTGTGCAATCTGCTGATCACTGTAGGAATGTGAAAATAGTATAAAGCATAATTTGCTCTTCTTGGGAGTCTCTAATCTACTTGGGAAGATAAGACCAATAGATGAAACAATTCAAGTAAATCTAAGCTTATACACAACATGGGCCTGCAACTGGGTTGTAGAGAGTATGCACTTTAGAGGTTCAAAGTAGGGGTGGATCACAGAGAGCTGGAGGATCAGGGAAGGGTTCCTAGAGTAGATGAGACTTAAGTAGGGTCCCGAAGTATGAGGTACAGTTCCGGTAGATGGAGGGAAAGACCAGTGGTTTGGGGAGAATGAGGAATTTCCCAGGGAAGAGGACATTAAATAGGAAATATTTTTTAAATTACGGAAAAGAAGGAAGATGTCTCAAGAACCACTGAATCTTTTGAGATTGTACTTCCTCTTTGTTTTATGGTGAGGATCAACCAGATTTCTCAGAGGATGATGAGTGACATAGAAAATGAAAAATATTTGTTGGAGGGTCAGGATAATGGCTATCCAAGCCTGATGGGCCATCTTCTATCTCAGTAGTTAGAAGAAACTCAATGAGCAAAGACTAAAGCTTATAAACGGGGTGGGATAATCAGAGACTTCTGGGAGAGAAAGATCAACAAGTAGGACTACCTCAGGCCCCTGTCTCTAACTTGCAGGGTGCCCAAGGAGACACAGGGCAGTGGCCTCAAACCTTTAACCAGTGAACTCACTAAGGAAAGGACTTCTGGTTAAGGATTTATTTATTTTTTCCCAACTGTTGCTGAGTGCATAGACCCTGGCATGGATAAATATCTTTAAATTGGAGAGATTATGGCTGTGTATAAATTTAATATGTAAGTGTTTAATTATGTAAGTTATGTATTTTGGGTATTTGTTTTGAATATGATTTATGAAATGTTGGCTTGTAGAAAACTGGCACATAGAGATATGTTGAAGCAGGTTTAGAATTTTTATCAACATAAATTGTATATAAAATGTACATTTTATATACCTCAGTAGTGTTATCACTCTTTCTAACACATTTTAAGGAGGAAACCTATTTTCATATTGTGGGTCTCAAGAATAAGTGAAAAAGAAAGAAACCCATAAAACAATTCTCTAGGTTTCCCTAGAAAATGTTCTCTGCTCCATATGTGCTTTGAGTTTTATAATTAAACTTGTGCCTGGACCAATGTCATTTGAATTTTAAAGGTTATGTACATAGAATGTCAAACCAATCATTTAAAACACGTTAGTAAAGTGAAGCGTTGGCCAAGATCCTTCTCGAAAGTTCCTATTCCTCTCAACATTATCTAATTCTATGAATGAGAAACATTCTATCTACTGTGAGTGGTTTAGTTTACACTCTGCTCAACAACCAGTTGACTGGCTTTCTCGACTAGGTCCCGGATTCATAGGGATGCAGACACAACCTCACGTGAAGCAGCACCCCTTGTAATCACAAGTTGATCACAAGGTAACCATGGTAGCAGAACAATGAGAGAGGCAGCTGTCCCACTGCCGTTTATCTGTGTGCCACATGTTTGCATGAAAAATTTGTTAAGTACTTTGTACTTGGAACTTGTTTTGTCTATAACTCCTGTGAACAAGAGATCTTTTATTGCCAAGTTTAGAATGGTCTTGAATTTTATGGCTTTTTCGATTTGTATCCAAATTTGTGTCAGCTGGATTTCACTTTGGTCGTGTTGGCAACGCATGACTTTCTGGTTCTGAGACAGACTAATTAGAAGGTGCATAGTCATCAGATTGCTAACCGCACATTTTAGGGAGCTAAGTGTAAATAAATCTAAATCATATGAACTAAATTTACTGAAAAATACACGTGAATTTAAAAATTAATGGAAAAAAATCAGTGCCAAAATGACCTGTTCTTTTTCTCAAAACCAAAACCACTTAAGACATTATTTACTGAACTTGAAATTGTAGTTGGGCTTGTCATTTTCTATTGGAAAGAAAGGAAGCTCAAAATGGTAAAACACTGGGTGGAAAAATATTCTAACTGAAAAACAAAAGGCAGTTCTATTTTAGAAGGTTATGCTTTTCTTAGATTGTGAAAGCCATCTCTATTACCTCAAGATATAGAAATTTCCACCTAGAATCACAGGGTGTAGTCTCAGAACTAGAAGAGCCTTGAAAGCTATTCAGTCAGGCACTGCCTGATAGGCTGAGGTCCTCACCGTGTGCCTGGATGTTTGTGCTTAGACTTCTCCATGCTAGACAAAACTGTTTCTTGAGGCAACCGTTCCACACTCATGGACTGCTAGAAAGAAAGCAGTCTCTCTGGAGCTTCCCCCAAGTGGTGTTTATCCCTCAAGACTGGTTTAATTCATTTTTCTTAGAACTGTTTGGTTTAGTGTTTAGTTATTTGTAAGGGCAGAAGCTCACATGTGTTACCTTAAGAAAAAGGGAGTTTATTATAAGGATTCACATGGAATGGAAAAAAAGAGAGAGAAGATAGCAGGAACAGAATCAGTGTTCCAGGATCTCTCTCTCTCTCTCAGCACATTGGCCGCCCTCTGAAATATGCTCTGTTTTCTTACCTCTGCTGCTGAACTTTGTTCACAAAGTGTGTTGTTCTCTCATCATCTTAGTTGACACATGGTCTTAGTTTACCGTGGGCCAACTCTGTCTGCTGGCTTCCTTTTAGCTTTTGCCTTTATTACTAACTGGTTCAGTCTTTCTGTGTTTTCTAATACAAATTCCCATTTAGGGAGAGTGAGGTCCAGCTTACCTTTTTACTCCAGGTGCTGGCATAGGTGGCTGGCTTATGGACTGGCTGCCTTTCAGTGATAGTCATATGTCAACTACTAGTCCACCTTGATCGGAATGGTGTTGTGTGATATAAAGCATGGCCATTTCATTGGTATCTAGGATGCAGGATGGTGGTAGAGGCAGCATCTGTTTCAAGTGGAGTAGATGGGCGGTTGATAACACCCCTGTATCTATTTCTTAAATTATTTGAAATGTGTGTTTATATACCTTCCTACCCTGTTATTCCTCCAGGTTAAAGATTTCCAGGCTTTTCAATTTTTGCTTATAGAACATGGTTTTGTGCGGCTTTACTTCTTTATCTTTTGTGCATAATTTGGTTGACTTATATCCCTCTTAAAGTTATAACTGGAAGACCAGAAGTCATTCCAAGATGATCTGACCGGTTTATGATAGGAATACCACCTACGATGTTTTAATACCTTGCTTTAACTAATGCCATCCAAGGTTCAATTTGATTTTTCTAAGAGTCACTTTGTCTTGTTGACTCATAAACCTTACTGTTGGCTAAGCCTCTAAGTCCTTTTCTGTACATGCTGCTGAGATAGCCCTCTTCTTATGTCATACAATTGACTCCTTGTACTCAGGTTCAAGACCCTTTATGTTGCTTAAATTTTATTTTTGTTAAAAATTTAATGTTAATATTCTGCCCTCTAGAAGCTTACATTTCATCACTGATCATACTTGGTATAAAGAAGGTCCTTAATATATTATTTAATTAAATGTGGAAAAAACTTTTTTTAGGGTTTGTCTTTGCAATCACCTGTTAAATCTTTTCAGACCAATCCTTAATCTGTTCTCCGATATTTTCACTCTCAACCTCATGGGTAATAGTCATTTGATCACGTGCCCTCCAATCTGAATTTTTTGCTCTTTCTCTCTGCTCCACTCTGTAGCATAGAGGGTTGACCTCATTTTTTAGGCTCCATTGCTAATTGGCTTCTAGCTAGGTATAGACAATGGAGATTCTTAAGGGGGATTGGAGGGCAGAAGAAAAGGAGAAGCCAGGATACTTTTCCCTATCATTTTTGCTTTGATCCTCATCCTTCAGGACATTGACTACTGCTTTTGTAGGACAGCACCTCAGTCCCTGGTGTCAACAACTCTTGTTGACCTTGGCTCCTGGCTTTTGGTAAGGCTACCTTCTCCCTTTGCTATTTCAGCCCTAGAGGTAGTGATAGCTTTCTGAGTCTTGCTAAATTCTGGTTGCCTCATAGTCCCCTTTTAGGCCTTTAGATTCTTCCTATAACTTTGTAACTGGTTCCCCATTTTAAATTCCCTTGACATTTGTCCACCTGGGATGGATACTGTTTTCCTAGCTGGATCCTGGCTGATAAAGACAGAGGAGGCTGTTTATCATATCTAAGGATAATATATCCTCTCTCTTTTTTGCTTTCAAATCTCTATATAATACAAACAAAAAAATTTTTCTTAAAGGTACCCCATTAGCAGATGACTAAAGGTGGCATAGTGGTGCAGCAATTAAGAGCATAGATTCTGAAGCCAGACTGCCTGGGTTCAAATCTCAGATCTACCTCTTATTATATATGTCACCTTAGGCAATATGTTTACACTCTCTTTTTCTCAGTTTTCCTATCTATGAATTAGGAATATTAGAAATGCTTACTTTAGATAATTGTGTGAGACTTTCCTTACTTGAAATAATTTGGGCCACATGTGTTTTGGAACTGAGAACATTTTAGATTTTAGGAAGGTAATATGGTACATGTGATCATATTTATATGTTACATAATATACCATATATTACATAATACCCCCAATGGAGTCTAGGGCACTGATTAGTAATCAGACATTAACGCCTTCTAAAATCAGATCAGAGTTTGCCGCAAAATGAGTTTGGTCAAGTTTTGCTGCCAATTGAGTTACAAAAAAACCTGGTTGACAAAGGTTTTTGAATTTTAGAATTATGAGTGAGGGATTAGGCTATGTCTGCTACAGAGTAAACACTAGATAAATGTTAGTGAAAACTTCTTCCAGTTTGGCACTGGTTCATCATTCTCTCTACCCAGCTTGATTAAAAAAAAAAGTCCACGTGAAGTCCCTTCACGAGGAAGGGCCCCAGGTTTTTCCTGGATTTAATAGCTCCAAAATAATGATGCAAGCCGACCTCCAAGTTTTAAAGTTCAAAAATGCCACGTCTTGGGCTTCCCTGGTGGTGCAGTGGTTGAGAGTCTGCCTGCCGATGCAGGGGATACGGGTTCGTGCCCCGGTTCGGGAAGATCCCACATGCCGTGGGGCGTCTGGGCCCGTGAGCCATGGCTGCTAGGCCTGCGCATCCGGAGCCTGTGCTCCGCAGCGGGAGAGGCCACAACAGTGAGAGGCCCGCGTACCACACACACACACAAAAGCCACGTCTTTTGCATTAATTATTTCAACTCAATAGAAAATACCAACAATAGGAAAATTAGCAAACCAGCCATTGAGCCCATGTAGGTAGAAATCTAATTCTGTCAGCTGGAAACATCTAATATGCTGAATGCTGAGAACTTATCAACTATAACAGCAAAAAAAATTAGGGAAATACTGGTTTGAGTTTTCAATTTCATCTTGTGTTTGAATCATTCAATGGCAATAATTCATTCCTCCCCAAATCTGAAGTTTTCTTCTGCAGTCTGGCTGAATTCTCAGCCAAAGTGATCAGTCTAATGTAGCAACCCTAAAGATCAGCAATTCTGTGAGTTTTCTCAGCTTTGATGGTATCAATAGGCTACAGTTGTCTTGGAAATTTGAGTTCTAGGATAGAAACGGAATTGATATTTTTGTTATCAAACTTCAGATAAAATATTTAAAAATAGCTCTGAAAGAAAGTATAAAAAACTGTCATAAATTTTAAGATTGGAATTGTATCTGCCCCTGTTAAAGTTGGATGAATTGGTATATACATCATGGATTTTTTTTTTTTTCTAACCTTTCCTTGCTTGTAGCATCACTTTTCTTGTGCACACCTGACTCATATAGACAGTTTAAAGTGATATCTGACTAATTTTGCCAAAGGCTTTGGAAGATCAAATAGCAGTCTTTAAAAAATCTCACTGTTTAAGCATTGTAATACCAAACTTATTGGATAAAATGTCTGTTTTGTTCTGGCAGATTTACCTTTCATTATTTTCTATGGCTCTGTAGAAATGTTTCTCTTGGAACTGCTCATGGAGGTTTGTTCTCCATCTTTTCTAACATTGATAATTCTCCCCAAAGGTACCTTTCAATTGAGCCATTTAACTCACCAGGGGGCTCAATAGATTGACACCAAGCTTGCAAGCGCCTAGGGCTTTTGGCCCTGCTCTTCTATTCCAACCATGCACTCCAGTGGGAAAGCAGCCACATTAAGGCCATGAAAGGCCAAGTTGTCAAAAGAAAACTTGGATTTCCTTCTTCCTCAGCACTGAGGTGAGCTCCCTTCCACAAAACCTTGCCTCCTGTTACTTACATGTTACCTTATATGGCTTCAGAGTGGAGGCTGAAGCAAAGACTCCACCACCTGTGCCATTCTCTTTGGTCCACTATCAAGGCTCCTTGGGCAGCCTCCTTTACTGCCACCTCTGTCCAACTTATTTCTGAGGTTGCTTCAGTTAGACTCTCTACCTTATTTTAGAGCCTGACTCACAAACTATTTTTGAGAAGATTTCTTACTTTAAAAATTTCTGTTGCTAAAATGCCTTCAGGTATTGGATTGTCACTTCTGGAGTGCTGTCGTTTATTATCTACTTATTTATGCAATAACAAGTTTCTTCTTCACTTTCTGATATGTGTATATCAATATCTATCAATATTGTGTGTCTATATGTAATACTTATTATACTGTGTCCATGTACATACATCTGTCTTAGCTTGGACTGCTATAACA
Organism: Delphinapterus leucas; assembly: GCF_059928025.1. Taxonomy (NCBI): domain Eukaryota; kingdom Metazoa; phylum Chordata; class Mammalia; order Artiodactyla; family Monodontidae; genus Delphinapterus; species Delphinapterus leucas. Next base: position 76,339,986 of record NC_143131.1, on the reverse strand, counting down.
AAATACCACAGACTGGTGGTTTAGACATCAGGGATTTATTTTCTCACAGCTCTGGAGGCTAGAATTCCCAGATCAGAGTGCCAGCATGGTTGGTTTCTGGTGAAAGCACATGGCTTCTTCTTTGTTTGGAAGTGGAGAGAGTGTAAGCAAGCTTTCTGGCATCTCTTTTTATAAGGGCACTAGTCCCATCCTCATGATCTCATCTAAACCTAATTACCTCCCAAAGACTCCATCTCTGAATACCATGACATTGGAAGTCAGGGCTTCAACATGTGAATTTTGGGTGGACACAGTCATTCAATGTATATATGTTGGAGAAATTCATGACCCCAGGTGCTTAGTCCTATAACCACATTTAAGCCAAGCTTGTGATTCCATCTAAATTGAGGGCAAAACTTAGTATTTGTGGCAAGATGATAATATTTTGTCCCATAAACTATCCTGGTAGAATTAAATACTGTATGTTTTGAGGAAGCATCAGTCTCTTGCTAAGTAAACAAAAAAAAGTTCAAATATAAATTTAATACCATTATAGGAAATGGAATACATAATAATAATGAAGCCAAAAGTAAATAGAAAAACTCAGAAGTACCAAATATTTCTTAGAACCAGTTTCAGTTTCAGGTAATTCCCATAGCAAGTGCCCAAACGAGACAATACATATATGAAACAGCTTTGTAAGGCATGGAGCCTTTGAAATGCATTTTTGTTATTTGTGTTGTTGACTTCTGCTATTCTGTTGTCACATACCTTGGCCCAGGTTCTCATCCCCCAGGGCCAGGAGACCAGATTAACAGCAGTCTCCTGGGGGAAAAACCAGTGGGGATTCTGAAGGTGGGGGTGTAGGACTTCAGCTGCTGTGAGAGCTGGGAGGTGTCTGTGACTTGTCACCTCTGATTGCCACAGCCCATGGACAGGATATCTGAGCATAGCACATTGGATACCTCCACTCTTATTGAAGTCCCTCAGAGAGAGGCACGAAACTACTTCCAGGATGGCAGCTAGAAGATGAAGGCATGCTTAGGACAACCTGTTGGAGGAGAGGGGAGCCAAAGAATCCAGCGTACTTGACCTTTTCAGTTACATGATACAAAAAGTGAGGAGAAGCTTACAGGTTGAGGGGTGTTTAGTCTCTTATCAAACTTTCATACTGTTTTGCCTGACAGAGCCTAATGACCTCTCTTTACTAAGCTGTACATCCATACATGGTAATGAAGAGCCCAGGCTGTGGAGTCAGCAGACTGGAATGTCTTGACTCTGCCTTTTACTAGCTGTGTTGTCTTGGGCAACTTACTTAACAACTCTGGGCTTGTTTGCTCATTTGTAAAGTGGGCTAAAATTAGTACCTATCTAATACTGTTATGGTAAGAACTAAATGAGACAATGTAGGGAAAACGCCTAGCCTAATGCCAGGCACATAGTGAGTATTCAATAACTATTAAGTAATCTCAATTTTATTTTATTTATTTATTTATTTATTTTACATCTTTATTAGAGTATAATTGCTTTACAATGGTGTGTTAGTTTCTGCTTCATAACAAAATGAATCAGTTATACATATGTTCCCATATCTCTTCCCTCTTGCGTCTCCCTCCCTCCCACCCTCCCTATCACACCACTCCAGGCAGTCACAAAGCACCGAGCTGATCTCCCTGTGCTATGCGGCTGCTTCCCACTAGCTATCTACCTTACGTTTGGTAGTGTATATACGTCCATGCCTCTCTCTCGCTTTGTCACAGCTCACCCTTCCCCCTCCCCATATCCTCAAGTCCATTCTCTAGTAGGTCTGTGTCTTTATTCCTGTCTTACCCCTAGGTTCTTCGTGACATTTTTTCCCTTAAATTCCATATATATGTGTTAGCATACGGTATTTGTCTTTCTCTTTCTGACTTACTGCACTCTGTATGACAGACTCTAGGTCTATCTACCTTATTAAAAATAGCTCAATTTCGTTTCTTTTTATGGCTGAGTAATATTCCATTGTATATATGTGCCACACCTTCTTTATCCATTCATCCGATGATGGACACTTAGGTTGTTTCCATCTCCGGGCTATTGTGAATAGAGCTGCAATGAACATTTTGGTACATGCCTCTTTTTGAATTATGGTTTTCTCAGGGTATATGCCCAGTAGTGGGATTGCTGGGTCATATGGTAGTTCTATTTGTACTTTTTAAGGAAACTCCATACTGTTCTCCATAGTGGCTGTACCAATTCACATTCCCACCAGAAGTGCAAGAGTGTTCCCTTTTCTCCACACCCTCTCCAGCATTTATTGTTTCTAGATTTTTTGATGATGGCCATTCTGACTGGTGTGAGATGATATCTCATTGTACTTTTGATTTGCATTTCTCTAATGATTAATGATGTTGAGCATTCTTTCATGTGTTTGTTGGCAGTCTGTATATCTTCTTTGGAGAAATGTCTATTTAGGTCTTCTGTCCATTTTTGGATTGGGTTATTTGTTTTTTTCTTGTTATTGAGCTGCATGAGCTGCTTATAAATTTTGGAGATTAATCCTTTGTCAGTTGCTTCGTTTGCAAATATTTTCTCCCATTCTGAGGGTTGTCTTTTGGTCTTGTTTATGGTTTCCTTTGCTGTGCAAAAGCTTTTAAGTTTCATTAGGTCCCATCTGTTTATTTTTGTTTTTATTTCCATTCCTTTAGGAAGTGGGTCAAAAAGGATCTTGCTGTGATTGATGTCATAGAGTGTTCTGCCTATGTTTTCCTCTAAGAGTTTGATAGTTTCTGGCCTTACATTTAGGTCTTTAATCCATTTTGAGCTTATTGTTGTGTATGGTGTTAGGAAGTGATCTAATCTCTTACTTTTACATGTACCTGTCCAGTTTTCCCAGCAGCACTTATTGAAGAGGCTGTCCTTTCTCCACTGTACATTCCTGCCTCCTTTATCAAAGATAAGGTGACCATATGTGCGTGGGTTTATCTCTGGGCTTTCTATCTTGTTCCATTGATCTATCTTTCTGTTTTTGTGCCAGTACCATACTGTCTTGATTACTGTAGCTTTGTGGTATAGTCTGAAGTCAGGGAGCCTGATTCCTCCCGTTCCGTTTTTCATTCTCAAGATTGCTTTTGCTATTCGGGGTCTTTTGTGTTTCCATACAAATTGTGAAATTTTTCGTTCTAGTTCTGTGAAAAATGCCAGTGGTAGTTTGATAGGGATTGCATTGAATCTGTAGGTTGCTTTGGGTAGTAGAGTCATTTTCACAATGTTGATTCTTCCAATCTAAGAACATGGTATATCTCTCCATCTATTTGTATCATCTTTAATTTCTTTCATCAGTGTCTTATAATTTTCTGCATACAGGTCTTATGTCTCCCTAGGTAGGTTTATTCCTAGATATTTTATTCTTCTTGTTGCAGTGGTAAATGGGAGTGTGTTCTTGATTTCACTTTCAGATTTTTCATCATTAGTGTAAAGGAATGCCAGAGATTTCTGTGCATTAATTTTGTATCCTGCTACTTTACCAAATTCATTGATTAGCTCTAGTAGTTTTCTGGTGGCATCTTTAGGATTCTCTATGTATAGTATCAAGTCATCTCCAAAGAGTGACAGCTTTACTTCTTCTTTACCGATTTGGATTCCTTTTATTTCCTTTTCTTCTCTGATTGCTATGGCTAAAACTTCCAAAACTATGTTGAATAAGAGTGGTGAGAGTGGGCAACCTTGTCTTGTTCCTGATCTTGGTGGAAATGCTTTCAGTTTTTCACCATTGAGGACAATGTTGGCTGTGGGTTTGTCATATATGGCCTTTATTATATTGAGGAAAGTTCCCTCTATGCCTACTTTCTGCAGGGTGTTTATCATAAATGGGTGTTGAATTTTGTCGAAAGCTTTCTCTGCATTTATTGAGATGATCATACGGTTTTTCTCCTTCAATTTGTTAATATGGTGTATCACGTTGATTGATTTGCATATATTGAAGAATCCTTGCATTGCTGGAATCAACCCCACTTGATCATGGTGTATGATCCTTTTAATGTGCTGTTAGATTCTGTTTGCTAGTATTTTGTTGAGGATTTTTGCATCTATATTCATCAGTGATATTGGCCTGTAGTTTCTTTTCTTTGTGACATCCTTGTCTGGTTTTGGTATCAAGGTGATGGTGGCCTCGTAGAATGAGTTTGGGAGTGTTCCTCCCTCTGCTATATATATATATTTTTTCGGTACACAGGCCTCTCACTGTTGTGGCCTCTCCTGTTGTGGAGCACAGGCTCTGCACGCGCAGGCTCAGCGGCCATGGCTCATGGGCCCAGCTGCTCCGCAGCATGTGGGATCTTCCCGGACCGGGGCACAAACCCGTGTCCCCTGCATCGGCAGGCAGACTCTCAACCACTGCGCCACCAGGGAAGCCCCTTCTGCTATATTTTGGAAGAGTTTGAGAAGGATAGGTATTAGCTCTTCTCTAAATGTTTGATAGAATTTGGCTGTGAAACCATCTGGTCCTGGGCTTTTGTTTGTTGGAAGATTTTTAATCACATTTTTAATTTCAGTGCTTGTGATTGGTCTGTACATATTTTCTGTTTCTTCCTGATTCAGTCTTGGCAGGTCGTGCATTTCTAAGAATTTGTCCATTTCTGCCAGGTTGTCCATTTTATTGGCATAGAGTTGTTTGTAGTAATCTCTCATGATCTTTTGTATTTCTGCAGTGTCAGTTGTTACTTCTGCTTTTTCATTTCTGATCCTATTGATTTGAGTCTTCTCCCTTTTTTTCTTGATGAGTCTGGCTAATGATTTATCAATTTTGTTTATCTTCTCAAGGAACCAGCTTTTAGTTTTATTGATCTTTGCTATCGTTTGCGTCATTTCTTTTTCATTTATTTCTGATCTGATTTTTATGATTTCTTTCCTTCTGCTCACTTCGGGGTATCTTTGTTCTTCTTTCTCTAATTGCTTTAGGTGCAAGGTTAGGTTGTTTATTCGAGATGTTTCCTGTTTCTTAAGGTAGGATTGTATTGCTATAAACTTCCCTCTTAAAACTGCTCTTGCGGCATCCCATAGGTTTTGGGTCATTGTGTCTCTATTGTCATTTGTTTCTAGGTTTTTTTTTTAATTTCCTCTTTGATTTCTTAAGTGATCACTTCGTTATTAAGTAGTGTATTGTTTAGCCTCCATTTGTTAGTATTTTTTACAGATCTTTTCCTGTAATTGATATCTAGTCTCATAGCATTGTGGTCGGAAAAGATACTTCATACAATTTCAATTTTCTTAAATTTACCAAGGCTTGATTTGTGACCCAAGATATGATCTATCCTGGAGAGTGTTCCATGAGCACTTGAGAAAAATGTGTATTCTGTTGTTTTTGGATGGAATGTCTTATAAATATCAATTAAGTCCATCTTGTTTAATGTATCATTTAAAGCTTGTGTCTCCTTATTTATTTTCATTTTGGATGATCTGTCCATTGGTGAAAGTGGGGTGTTAAAGTCCCTTACTATGAATGTGTTACAGTTGATTTCCCCTTTTATGGCTGTTAATATTTGCCTTATGTATTGAGGTGCTCCTATGTTGGGTGCATAAATATTTACAATTGTTATATCTTCTTCTTGGATCGATCCCTTGATCATTATGTAGTGTCCTTCTTTGTCTCTACTAATAGTCTTTATTTTAAAGCCTATTTTGTCTGATATGAGAATTGCTACTCCAGCTTTCTTTTGGTTTCCATTTGCATGGAATATCTTTTTTCATCCCCTCACTTTCAGTCTGTATGTGTCTCTAGGTCTGAAGTGGGTCTCTTGTAGACAGCTTATATATATGGGTCTTGTTTTTGTACCCATTCAGCCAGTCTGTGTCGTTTGGTGGGAGCATTTAATCCATTTACATTTAAGGTAATTATCGATATGTATGTTCCTATTCCCATTTTCTTCATTGTTTTGGGTTTGTTATTGTAGGTCTTTTCCTTCTCTTGTGTTTCTTGCCTAGAGAAGTTCCTTTAGCATTTGTTTTAAAGCTGGTTTGGTGGTGCTGAACTCTCTCAGCTTTTGCTTGTCTGTAAAGGTTTTAATTTCTCCATCAAATCTGAATGAGATCCTTGCTGGGTAGAGTACTCTTGGTTGCAGGATTTTCTCCTTCATCACTTTAAATATGTCTGCCAGTCCCTTCTGGCTTGCAGAGTTCTGCTGAAAGATCAGCTGTTAACCTTATGGGGATTGCCTTGTGTGTTATTGTTGTTTTTCCCTTGCTGCTTTTAATATATTTTCTTTGTAGTTAATTTTTGACAGTTTGATTAATATTGGTCTTGGCATGTTTCTCCTTGGATTTATCCTGTATGGGACTCTCTGTGCTTCCTGGACTTGATTAACTCTTTCCTTTCCCATATTAGGGAAGTTTTCAACTATAATCTCTTCAAATATTTTCTCAGTCCATTTCTTTTTCTGTTCTTCTTCTGGAACACCTATAATTCTAATGTTGGTGCGTTTAGTGTTGTCCCAGAGGTCTCTGAGACTGTCCTCAGTTCTTTTCATTGTTTTTTCTTTATTCTGGTCTGCAGTAGTTATTTCCACTATTTTATCTTCCAGGTCACTTATCCGTTTTTCTGCCTCAGTTATTCTGCTATTGATTCCATCTAGAGTATTTTTAATTTCATTTATTGTGTTGTTCATTGTTGCTTGTTTCCTCTTTAGTTCTTCTAGGTCCTTGTTAAATGTTTCTTGCATTTTGTCTATTCTATTTCCAAGATTTTGGATCATCTTTACTATCATTATTCTGAATTCTGTTTCAGGTAGACTGCCTATTTCCTCTTCATTTGTTAGGTCTGGTGGGTTTTTATCTTGCTCCTTCAACTGCTGTGTGTTTTTCTGTCTTCTCATTTTGCTTATCTTACTGTGTTTGGGGTCTCTTTTTTGCAGGCCGCAGGTTCGTAATTCCCGTTGTTTTTGGTGTCTGTCCCCAGTGGCTAAGGTTGGTTCAGTGGGTTGTGTAGGCTTCCCGGTGGAGGGGACTAGTGCCTGTGTTCTGGTGGATGAGGCTGGATCTTGTCTTTCTGGTGAGCAAGTCCACGTCTGTTGGTGTATTTTGGGGTTTCTGTGGACTTATTATGATTTTAGGCAGCCTCTCTGCTAATGGGTGGGGTTCTGTTCCTGTGTTGCTAGTTGTTTGGCATAGGGTGTCCAGCACTGTAGCTTGCTGGTCGTTGAGTGAAGCTGGCTGCTGGTGTTTAGATGGAGATCTCTGGGAGATTTTCGCCGTTTGATATTATGTGGAGCTGGGAGGTGTCTTGTGGACCAGTGTCCTGAAGTTGGTTCTCCCACCTCAGAGGCACAGCACTGACTCCTGGCTGCAGCACCAAGAGCCTTTCATCCACACAGCTCAGAATAAAAGGGAGAAAAAGTAGAAAGAAAGAATTAGTAGAAGTAGAAAGAAAGAAAGAAACAAAGAAAGGAGGGAGGGAGGCAGAGAGGGAGGGAGGGAGGAAGGAAGGAGGGAGGGCAGGAAGGAAAAAAAGAAAGAAAGTAGATAAAGTAAAATAAAATAAGATAAAATAAAATCAAGTTATTAAAATGAATAATTATTAAGAAAAAAAATAAACGGACGGATAGAATCCTAGGACAAATGGTGGAAGCAAAGCTATACAGACAAAATCTCACACAGAAGAATACACATACACACTCACAAAAAGAGGAAAAGGGGAACAAATCATAAATCTTGCTCTCAAAGTCCATCTCCTCAATTTGGGATGATTCGTTGTGTATTCATGTATTCCACGGATGCAGGGTACATCAAGTTGATTGTGGAGCTTTAATCCGCTGCTTCTGAGGTTGCTGCGAGATTTCCCGTTCTCTTCTTTGTTCTCACCGCTCCCGGGGCTCAGCTTTGGATTTGGCCCCGCCTCTGCGTGTAGGTCGCCAGAGGGCGTCTGTTCTTCGCTCAGACAGGATGGTGTTAAAGGAGCAGCTGCTTCGGGGACTCTGGCTCGCTCAGGCCGAGGGGAGGGAGGGGTACGGAGTGCGGGGTGGGCCTGCGGCGGCAGAGGCCGGCGTGACGTTGCACCAGCCTGAGGCGCGCTGCGCGTTCTCCCGGGAAAGGTGTCCCTGGATTCCGGGACCCTGGCAGTGGCGGGCTGCACAGGTCCCCGGAAGGGGGGTGTGGATAGCGACCTGTGCTCGCACACAGGCTTTTTGGTGGTGGCCGCAACAGCCTTAGCGTTTTATGCCCGTCTCTGGGGTCCGCGCTTTTAGCCGAGGCTCGCGCCCGTTTCTGGAGCTCCTTTAAGCAGCGCTCTTAATCCACTCTCCTCGCCACCGGAAACAAAGAGGGAAGAAAAAGTCTCTTGCCTCTTCGGCAGGTCCAGACTTTTCCTGGACTCCCTCCCGGCTAGCCGTCATGCACTAACATCCTGCAGGCTGTGTTCACGCCACCAACCCCAGTACTCTCCCTGTGCTCCAACCGAAGCCGGAGCCTCAGCTCCCAACCCCACCGGCGCCAGCAGGTGAGCTGACAAGCTTCTCGGGCTGGTGAGTGCCGGTCGGCCCTGATCCTCTGTGCGGGAATCTCTTCGCTTTTCCCTCCGCACCCCTGTTGCTGTGCTCTCCTCCGCGGCTCCGAAGCTTTCCCCCTCCGCCACCCGCAGTCTCCGCCCGCGAAGGGGCTTCTTAGTGTGTGTAAACCTTTCCTCCTTCACAGCTCCCTCCCACTGGTGCAGGCCCTGTCCCTATTCTTTGTCTCTGTTTATTCTGTTTTCTTTTGCCCTACCCAGGTACGTGGGGAGTTTCTTGCCTTTTGGGAGGTCTGAGGTCTTCTGCCCGCGTTCCGTAGGTGTTCTGTAGGAGTTGTTCCACGTGTAGATGTATTTCTGGTGTGTCTGTGGGGAGGAAGATGATCTCCGCGACTTACTCTTCCGCCATCTTCCCGGAAGCCCCCAGTAATCTCAATTTTATTGTGGCTGCTATGATTGTGTCTGCCTGAGTTTGAATCCTGGCTCTGCCACTTACTAGCTATGTGACTTTGGGCATGTTGCTTAACCACTATCTCTGTGCTGTAGTTTTCTCATCTATAAAATGGGCATAATAATATTACCTATCTTATAGGCTTGTTCTGAGGATTAAATAAACTTAATAGCTATAAGTCCTTGGAAGAATGCCTGGCCCATAGAAAATGCTATATATGTGCTGGCTAAATAATTAAATAACATTATTATCATTACACTAATCAAAGAGAAATTCCCCTTCTCTTTACCTAAGAAACCCCAAACCAGGCATTTAAATTCGAATAAAATATGCTTTTCGAGGTTGTGAAAACATCCAGTTAACTATATTTGAATTAAAAAATCAGGCTAGCTTATTTTACAAACCTTAGAACTACTTTATTAATGAAACATTTTCTGGATATTGCATTTAATTCAGAGTTGAGATTTTCATAAATGTTAACTTTTGTCTTAAAACTTCTACTGCATAAAGCTCGCAGGCAAACCTTCAGACAATCAAAAGATTTGCCTTAGCAAAATCTCAAATAATAATAAAAAGGGACATTGGACTGTGAGAACTGACTGCATACGCTGAAAACTGAATTATGTAAATTGATATTCAAGCTTCCAGAAGTAAAGCCACAATATTCACAGATAAAAACTTCATCCTTTACCTTTGTGAAGTGTATGTGGAGTGTTGGTTAACTGCAGGGGGATGCTAGCTTCCTCCATTGCCTGGATGGGGGGAGGTGGTGGGTAGCAGGTGGATTGTGGTTAGGGAGGTTGCTTAGGTATGGTTCTTAGGGCAGGGGATCCTAATCTTTCTTTAGGGTCTCATGTAGTCAGTGGATCATCTTCCCTGAACAATACAACTTTTTTTCATCCTTTCTTTTCAGAGAGATTCGTCCCAATCTGAGAACTCCTGCTTGAATGCCTTGGAGAAGGCCTGGGCTCCACACTTTGGAAGAGTTCAGAGTCTAGTTAAGAGATGAGACACTTCTGGGATCCCTGTAACTTTTCATTGTCCCTATGGAAGTGGGAAATGTCACCCTTGCATGGCAACATCGAAGCTTCCTCGGTGGTAGACAGGTAGGTCCTTGGCAGTTGCGTGTTTGCACATAAGCATAGGAAACTATACCACCACTTCTGTGCACTTGAAATGACCCCATTTTGTCCTTTGAGGTAGAAAATCTTTATTATTTTTTTGGTTTGTAGAGGAAAGGTTGAAACTCAGAAAGGATAGGTGGCATATCCAAAGCTACACATCTAGCCCTGGTGCCTAACTCTTCTTCCTCTGTGGGAGAGAGGGCAGTTCTCTTTTCCATTCCTTGAAATGTCCTTTGAAGATCTCACCCAGGTGAAAAAAGGACTTTCCATCAGTGGAATTTATTTTATTACCTTTGATAAAATCATTTCGGGGGAAGGAGTATTGTAGTATTGTCTTCTGTCTTGTTAGAATTTAGAATTTTATTTTTGCAAACTTTGATTCTATTAGTGAGAAATAATAACAATCCAAACTTGCATTTATTTGATAACTTTCTTTGAAGGAAGTCAGTGAATACAATTCCTGACAATTCTATAAAGCTTCAGTAACTTAAAAGCATGTTGTGAATGTTGAAGTTAAATCATATCTCCCAAAGGATTTTCTTTACTTTTTCTATAAAAAATTTTATTTCATTTATGTTAAATCAATTAGTCAAATCATCCATGAACATATGTTGGGCACCTACTATGTGCCAGATTTTGTGCTAATGGGCAGGTTGGACTGGTTGGATGAGTTGATTTTCTAAAAGAAAAAATTCAATTCCGTCTTATCAAACTTCAGATTAACTTGAAGTTTTATGAACAGCAAGACTCCAAACATAGGGTATGCCAGGAATTGCAGAAATTGGAATAATCTCTAATATTTGAGGATTACCATGCTGGTTGTTATCAGTTTGTCCTCTAGATCCAGTTCTGCACTTCTTTGCCCTGCCCTGTTCTTTGGAGTGTGTGTGGGGGTGGGAACGGTGGAAGGGAGGATGGGAATGCTGATTTCTATGTATTGGTTCTGCTAGCATCTCTTGCCTCTATCTTCTGGTTGTGTTTGACCAATGGCAGACCAGCAGGAAACCAGAGGGTGGGAGGGGAAAGAACCCACGATATTTATCCTCATTCTCTAACTCCCTTCTCATGGTCTGGCAGAGTTGAGTTCCTCTCCTGCTTTGCCTCTGTTGGAGGTTGCCTCTTTCACAGTGCCGCTCTCTCCAGGCTGTATACCTCACATTGTGTATCTGTAACATTGGTTTGTCTACTTGCCCTGTCTGGCCTAGGGCTGGTACTGGCTTCCCACTGTTGCTAGTCCCTGGATGTCTTGCCACTCCTTATTGGTTCTTTTAGCTCTGCCCACACCCCTGTAAATAGTCCTTTATTTTGAATGTGCCATCTGTTTCCTTTAAGCATCCTGACTGATACTGCCAATTAGTCTGTGCCAAGCACTACACTACGGCTTCATGGATTATCTCATATAATACATACCCACCCTGTGTGGTAGGTTCTAATATTACTCTTATTTTTTAAAAAAAAAACGTATCAAAAAGAGATTTAAAGGTAACACAGCTGGAAAGTGGTGGGGCCAGGATTTAAACCCAGGCAGTCTGATTACAGAGCCCATCCGCTTACCCATGATGCTGTATGTCTCTGGTCAGATTCTCTGGGAGACTGACTGTGAGATGAAGATTTGCAGGGCAGGCAGAATTTTGGGGAGTAGAGCTTGCAGGATGAACACCTGGGTGGGTGGGTGGGTGAAGGGAGCAGGGTTGGGGAGAAAGAAGTTGAACTGCAGTGCAGGGGAAACAAAAGCCTAATCCAAGCCCAGGAGGAGCTTTGGAGCCTGGCAGGCTTCCAATTTGGGGTAAGGGAGCAGGGGTTTTATATGCTGGTATTGCCCAGACACTCAATGCAGGGCTTTAACTTTGGACCCTCTTTGGCCAAGGTAAGTCCAGAAGAGAGACTGTTGAGAGTGTTGACTGCCAACTCTCCCAGAAGCTGGGGGAATGAGGGCTTAGTCTTGGAGGGCAGATCTGGGCAGCATGTCATCACATCCACTATACTGTTTGAAACACATATGGAGGTCATGAGTTAGCAGCTTGCTCAAATCATGTGTGATCTTTGAAAACGTTATTAGACTCATGTATATAGCTGGTTTTCCAACTATACATGTGTGTGTGTGTGATTTTGATGTGATCATTTGATGTTGTTGAAAAACACTGAAGCAGGAGTCAAGAGACCTGGATTCGAGTTTCTGCTCTGCAGCTTAATACGTGCCTTTTGTTCAATTCACTTAATGCTTCTGGATCCCAGTTTCCTTACTCATAAATTGAGGAATTTTGATTAGAAGGTTTCTAAAGCTATCTTAAACTGTAAAGTTCTCTGTTTCTATTAACTTATTAGCTTTCTAAAATCCAGAAATAGCAAAAATAAACATGTTGGAATGCTTTTTAAGTAATGCTGGAGACTATTTCTTGAAACCTCCAGTTAGTGACTTTCTCAAGCTTTGTCAGTAAATCATGATGAATATCATGAAAATTCACACAGCCCCAGTATCACCCAGTGATCTCTGAAGAGCAGAGATGCCCCTTTTCTCACTGGAATGTCTTTATTTGGTATATGTGAGGTTTAAGAACACTAAACACTTCTCATTCTTTCTGAGCATAGCTCATACAGATATTTTATTTTAAGAATTGTTTTGAAATTGCTTTTGCAGGGTCATTGTTAAAATTTGAACAGGCATGATCTTAATTTGGCTAGATCTATATTCCTCAAAGTGAGAAGGAGTAGAAAATGGCCTTAGCTTGAGTTGGTAAAATAAAACTGATTCTCAAGGTATAGAAAAGCTAGAGAAACAAACAGGTAAACAAAATCTAGATAACAAAAAAGAGAATGAAGGTATTGATGATAGAATTCTGAAAAAATATTGAGTAAGTACTCAACATTGTAAACTTTAATTAAAACTAACACAAATATATCTTAACAAGAGAGTAAAGGCTTAAATACAGAACCAAGCAAATATAGAAATCCTTTAAGATTGATTTTCCTGAGCTGTGGCCAACGATTCAACAAAAATGGAAAATAACTATTATTGTCAGTCATGTATAGCCCTGCCTGTATGATTTCCCAATGTAAGCCTTATGGTCGAAGCTGCTTGAACCATAAATAAATAAATAGACATACCTTCACTCTGCTTTCCTTACCTGATTCTTGTTAAACCTTATCAACAACTGTAGAGGGCCAAAGAAGCAATTTCAATAAATATTTCATTACATGGGAGCCCATTTGCTGGCATTTCAAATAAATAACTACATTCTCTCACTCAGTGGACCTAGAAGGGGAAACTCTCCAGTTTCCATTTTCAGACTTTCTTTTACTTTCTGAGGAGGTCAGTCATTTTCGTTTTCTAGTGTACAACTCGATTATTTATTGGAGGAAAATGTTTTAAACCAGGAAAAGAGAAAAAAATTCCAACCAAATAATTTATTGAAGACTGTCTCCTGGCAGATTAATCCCTACTACTTGGCCAGGGCTCATTCCAGAGTGATCAGACTGGTCAAGCTTAAATTGTATGTCCACAGAAAGTTGCATAAATAACCCCAAATACTGTGAACCTCTTCGCACTCGGTCATCCCCATGACCTTCAAAGAAAATGTCAGAAAAGTAGTAAGAGAAAATACAGCCTGAGATGCTCTAGTTATGGTATTTTCTAATAAATAACACCGTTTTATGCTCCTTTCATCTAAACACATTTATCAGTTAAGACTTGCATGCTTCTCAGTAAGTGAGTAGAAATACTGCCCTTTACCTCGTGGGTAACCTGGAAATACAATTAAATGTATTTTAAGTCAAGCTCAGGAGCTATTTTTAGAGCCAGGGTTAACTTTCTTAAGTAATATCCTTATTTTATTTTCTTAACTGTATTCACTTGAACATTGCCTTTAGAATATACTGTGGTCCTTTCTTAATTGTTCCCTTAATAGAGACTGTGTACATGGGAATGTTTGAGGAGATGATTTTGTGAAAAGCCCTAGCTTCCATCTTGATTATCCAAAGGATGGGCCTTGATTTACAGCTACAGAGAAACAAGAGCTGTTCTAGTTAGACTTTGCCTAGTCACTTTTTGCCCAGCAATTTCAGTTCAAAAGTGAAGTCATCTTCTCAGCCAATCTCCTTTCATCCTCAAGTTTTCAATTTTGATTGGAGACATCCCTAGTATTTAAGTCTTCTATACCAGAAATTATGAAGTTATCTTAATTCTTCTTTCTAATTGTCTCGAGCTAATATGTTATGTACTGTTTATTCTTATCCCTTTTTAATGAAAAAAGTGCTGGATTTAGAAAAAGAGACCTGGAATTCTAGTATCCCAACTCTGCCACTTACTAAATGAGAGCCAGAAAGTTTCTAAGAGTTTTAGTGCCTTCCCCTGTGAAATGGGGGCTAGTAATATTTGTTTTGCTGATATCACACAGATGTTTTTATGATGAAATGAGTTGGTGTGAATTGTAGATTATCCCAATTTATATGGTAGAGAGAAGCAGGGGTAACCTAATTAGATCATTGCCTTCTTTTGGGAGCCAGAACATAAAACTGCTGCTCTCTGAGCACCATCCACTCCCATGCATTAGAAGCTTTAGGATGGCTAGCTTCCTGTCACTTACTGCATATACCCAGCCCTGATCCTGAGGTGTAAGCCCTCTAGAAGCTGTCCATCAAACTGCTTACTCCTGTGGGCCTAGAGAGAAGGCACACCCCACTTCATACCATTGCTGCTAAACTGTGTTTCTAGGCTGCACTGAATGTAGTTCTTCCAAAGTACCCACAATTCTTCAAGAGACCACAGAGACTTAAGTTCACCCTTCTTCACATCCCTGTTTTCCTCAACTGCCTACTGGACCTCTCCTTTTTTTTTTTTTGCGTTACGCGGGCCCCTCACTGTTGTGGCCTCTCCTGTCGTGAAGCACAGGCTCCGGATGCGCAGGCTCAGCGGCCATGGCTCACAGGCCCAGCCGCCCTGCGGCATGTGGGATCTTCCCCGACTGGGGCACAAACCTGTGTCCCCTGCATCAGCAGGTGGACTCTCAACCACTGCTCTACCAGGGAAGCCCTGGACCTCTCCTTTTGAACATCTCACACTAACATCATACTCGATACACCTAAAACTGGAGTCTTCCTCCCAAACAGTTCCTCTCCAGTGTCTCCATCTCAAGGAACCGATGAACACCACTACATTTCACTAACTTGTCCAAGGCAGCAATCTGGGGTAGGCCTTCCACTCACCAATATCTAATTAAACACCAAAGGCTCTTGCATCTATCTCCTAAACATCTTTTAATTCTATTCACTTTTCTTCCTCTTTATTGCCACTTACCCTGTCTCAGGGCATCATCATCCTTTACCTGAATTACTGCCACAGCTTCCTAAATTGTTTCCCAGCCTCTCCTCACTCTTCACCTCTCTCCATTCTATCCTTACATTCTAGCCAGAGTTAGTGTTTTAAAATGCAAAGTTGACCATGTCATAGCCCTGCTTAAAATGTTTTAATTGATTTCTACTTGCCTTCAAAATACTGGCCAAATTCCATGAATCCTGTAAGGACAAACTTCTGCTATTGCTTCCAGCTTCCCTCTCCCCACTCATATCATGTATGAACAGCTTATAAGCTTGAGTAATTACTCTCAGTTCCAAGAATGTACCTTGAGCACCTTCATGATTTTGCATATGCTCTTCCCCCTCACTCAGATCACTTTATCTTCTCTCTTTGCCTGGCCAATTCCCAGTCATTCTTTGAATTTCAGTTTAGATGTTGTTTCTTTTGGAAAACTTCCCCTGTTTCCCTAAGTTCTGAGAACACCCTGTATTTCTGCTATTGCAACACTCAACATGTTGTTTGGCGCTTGTCTGTTTATCCACCTATGTCCCTTACTAACACTCCACAAAGGTGGGGATTATGACTGGTGTGTTCACCACTCTATTCCAGGTACTCAGCACAGTGCCTCGCAAGTAGAAAGCTCAAGTATTTGTTGAATAAATTCATGAATAAGATCAATGACATCTTTGTTTATTTTCCTGGTCAGCAGAGTGATATGGTTCCCGTTGCATGATTATGGATGGTGCCAACCCCTCTATGAAATGGAATAGGAATACCTGTCTCAGATGACTTCACGGTTGTTTTTGATACTAGTGAGATAATTCCCATGAAAGTTCACTGTAAAATGATCAATTTCCTACTAATAAAAATATATCATTATCAAACTCATCATGTTTTCATCAGCATGTGCACGTGTATATTAACCATTTTAGGGCTAGTATTTGAATTTAGTCATTTAAAATTCTGTACTGTGTATATCAGTTAGCTATTGCTGCAGAACAACCTGCTCCAAAAACTTAATGGATTAAAAAACAACTGCTTATTTAGTTCATGATTCTGCAGGTTGGCAGTTAAAGCTGTGGTCAGCTGGGCAGTTGGTCTTGACTGGGCTCTATGGACAGTTACTGGGTCAGCAGGGGGCTGGTTGGACCAGGATGGTTTCAGCTGGGCAGCTTGTCCCTGTTCTGTGTGTCCTCTCATCCTCCAGCAGGTTAGTGCGGACTTGTTCATGGTGGAGGCAGGGTGCCATGAGAGTAAACAGAAGAACATAGGACCCCTTGAAGTTTAGGCTTGGAACTGACACAATATAACTTGGTTACATTTTTATTAGAAAGCAAACCCAAAACCAACCCATATTAAATAGGTAGGGGAATCTCTGGAAGACATTATGAAGAGTGAATACGGGGAGGGAAATAGCGTGGCCATTCTGCAAACAATCCACCATATTCTGTCAGCATCTTCATTTAATTATTTACCAAGTCACAAATCTGACCATGCTGCTTTATCTAAAATTCTTTAGTGACTCTCCATTGCCTTCTCATACCACTTCTTACATGGCAGGCGTTGACTGTTCTAAACACTATATATATATTATCCCTGTGAGGGAGGTACTATTATTGTCTCCTTCTTACAGATAAGGAAACTGGGGCACTGTGAAGTTAACAAACTTGCCCAAGTTCACTCAGCTAGAAGTCTGGTTTTAGCATCAGGATCTGGAGCCTGTAGTTTAACCTTCATCGTCTCCTACCTCTTAAGACTTAGCTCAGTTTGATCTGTTCCCCTGTGTACTTTGACATTTCCTATGTTCAGTTACCTATTTCAATATCTGATGCCCCTGTGAGTTAGCCACTCAAGAGCACAGATCATGCCTTACCTCTGTAGCCATTGAATGTAGCACAGAATCATGTCTTTGTTGCCCTTTCCATACCAAGATGCGTCTTTTGCACCATTAAAAATCTCTGCTTCTTAGATGAAAAAAAATCAGAGTGAAGACTATTAGTCCTCACAGCATCTCCAAGAAAGAAGTGACGAGTGGGAAGCTCTATCTCATTTTGCAAACAGGAAATTTAGGCATGTGGAGATGAAATCACCCAGTGCTGTGCCAGGATTCTTTTTTTGGTTTTCCAATTCCTAGTTTTGTGTTCTATCTACCAAAGAGTGGTATTTGTCTATGAAATGCGGCTGATGGTTGCTTAATTTTCCCCAGAACAAAAGTTTAAAAACCTAGCAATTAAATTAAATCACCCAAGAGGGATGCCTTCTTCCATTGTAAAGTTTTAAGGGAACAAACTTTTGGGGAAACTTTTTTTTCCCTGGGGTATAGTGCTTTCTTCTCTTTCAGCAGAATATATTGTGTCTGATGGAGCAAAAAATTGTTTTTAAGAAACCCTGCACCAATCTGTCTGCCCCAGCTCAGACACATGCTCGAACAGAAAATTAAATTCACAGAAATGAGAGAAAATCAAGAGAACCAAAGGAGCATGTATTCTGTTTCCCAGGATCATCCTCTAGTGTATTTACTGGCCTGTTGGGTGACAGGGTGATGAGGGGAAAGGATTGGTTGAATGCAACTAATTTTTCATGTCTTTTTGCTTATTTCATCAACGCGCCATGAAAAAAGTAAGCGTCATGCACATTTTACCTACATGGTTTTAATCTGTGAGAAGCTTTATTAGAACTTAGATAGTTAAAACAGTTTTGTTTTGTTTTTTTTCCCCAGTGCGAGTTTCATTACTACCATTTGCTTCATTAACAGCAGTAACTTCTTGGGTGTGAAGCTTGCTTGAAATGGTAACTACTTAGAGAAAGTGGAGGGAGAAGGAGAAATAAAAGAAGAGGCTTAAGGAATAGTGCCACTGAAACACATTCATGGGAAAGAAAATCAACTGGATGGTCTCTCTGACCACATAACTGTTTTTCCTCTTAAAGATTTTTGGCATTTGGTTTAAATTCTATTATTTCCTAAAGAGTAGTCTTTAAATCTCCTTTTAATCATCTATTGTATGCATATCATTTCAACTTAGGTAGAATTTTTATTCGTATAAAAATGTTTTGTGTTTTTGCTTCATAGTGACTTCCCAATTTTACAACCTTCCTCTGTCTTCTGTCTCTAAATTTCATTTGCCAATAAAACTATGCATTTGAATACTTGGTTCTAAGCTTTGTAAAAAGAGGGAGTTTGGCATGTCTTGTAAACCATGTACTTAATAAAAGTTAGATGAGGATAACGAAGATGGTCCTGCAGATGCTGACCTTTCCCAGTAATCTGTTTTCCTTGAAATGATTGTATTTGCCTCAGTGACTCAAAAAAAAAATCTCCTTTTTTCTATATCTCAAGAAGGACAAAACACCTTCCGGATTTTATTATTTTCTACGCCCGAATAAGAGTTTGACTGAGAGACCAGAAGCCAAGTCCCTTGGGTCACTGAGCACAATGGTGAAGTTGCATATGAACTGGCAATTAAACTCGCCAACTCCTCAGGCATGTCTCGGATTCTTCCCCACCCACCCCGCCCCCACCCCGCCCCGATCTCTTCTCACCTCTATTCTCAGAGTGGCTGGTTTGTTATGAAACTCATTCTTTTTAGGCCAAGTTTCCTTTGAACAGGGTGCAAAGGCATATGATCCTGTGGATTAGAAGTGGGTTGTCATCAAAATGATATAGCTCTGTTCTTCTCCGTTCCTTTCTTGGAATGGCTGAGAACAGACTTGCGAAGAGAAAAACTTGTTGGCGTTTGGGAGCTGCCAGGTTTTAGAGAGCCCAATTATGTCTTTTTTGAACTAGCATTTCTTTAATAGAGTTTAATTTAAAAATGTTTTTTTTTTTCATTTTTGACATTTCTTGTAGTTTTTAATTTGAAAGGATGAGGATATGTTTACTTGTGGGGAAAGTGAAAACAGATTGTGCATGAGTAAGCAGGGTCAGCTGGCCAATTGCGATGATGCTGGAGTGGCCGTCAAATGGTCCCCTATACTCCAAAAAGTGCCCTTTTTATTGATCTTGTCCCTAAAAGTCCCCCAGTGTTTGTGACTTTGCTTTAAATCATTGTTGTTCCACTAGTGTACTCATCTTGTTTGTGGTTCAGCATCTATTCCATCTACTTCTTGATACAAATACCCACAAGTTTCCTATGAAAATCCACTTCCTCCATTTCAGAGGAGTTGATTCCACCTGAGTTTCAGGGCTGTGCCGACAAGTCTAGTCCAGTCTCCTGACCAGGGAAGTTAGTTCAGGTATGGGAACGTAGCCCAACTGAAGAGATGTGAAGGGACTTTTGCTGGATTAAGAAAAAAAAATTTTTTTTTAGAGAAGTCTTTTGCTTTTCACAGGAGTTACTAGACGTTTGATCTCTTTTCCACTGGAGTTTTTTGGTGGGAGGATGTGGGGTGTGTGACCACAGCCTTCCTTTTTTGTCATAAATGTCAGGAACTGAAGAGACCTCTGAATGGAGCCTGAGCATGGAGCTGAATGTGTGGAGGGCAGAACAGAGAGACAGCAGGAAACTGGGCCTTTGGTAACACCCCTTGAACACTGGACCAAGCCTCACCTGAACTCATTGCTATCTAGTATGCATGTTATAACTTTTAGTCACATGATTATCATCTATTTGGATTTAATTATAAATATTACTGCCTTTTGAGCTCCAGAGAGTGTGTGGGGCCAGCTGAAGCTGCCAGGCCTGCATCACAGCTGACCTCTTGCTCTACCCCATCCTGCTTCTTCTCTTCCACAGGGGTTGATCCTGAGGAAATTCCATCTTGGACTCTTCTTCCTGGGGAACACAAAACATGACAGTCTGCCCCTTATGGACAGACTGATTTTTCCATGGGCTCACCACAAAATGGAACAAAACACAGCACAACAAATTTATTATACCTCACTCGTGCACTGTTCTTCTGGGAATTCATCTGTTAGGTTTTGCGCCAAGAGCCAATAGTCAACTTAGGAAACAGAGTTATCCCAGAAGGGGGTAGGAGGGAAAGGAAGTCAAGAAGACCACTATCTTCTAGAATCTCTAATCAAATTTTATGTTTTATTTTTGACATATCTGTATACTCATGAAACTATCACCATGATCAAGATAATGAAAATATCCCTCAGCCCCCCAAAGTTTCCTCGTGATCCC
Organism: Delphinapterus leucas; assembly: GCF_059928025.1. Classification (NCBI taxonomy): domain Eukaryota; kingdom Metazoa; phylum Chordata; class Mammalia; order Artiodactyla; family Monodontidae; genus Delphinapterus; species Delphinapterus leucas. The sequence continues at coordinate 76,319,540 of NC_143131.1, read as the reverse complement.
TTGTAATTCCTCCCTTCCACCTCTACCCCCTTCCCTATGCAATCACTGATCGGCTTTCTGTCAGTATAGATTGGTTTGCATTGTTTAGAATTTTATGTAAATGGAATTATAAAGCATGTATGCTTTGGTTTGCCTTTTCTCACTCAGAATAATTATTCTGAGATTCATGTGTGTTGCATACATCAACAGTTAATTCCTTTTACTGATGGATAGTTTTCCATCTTATGCATATACAATAACTTGTTTATTTATTTACTTGTTGATGGACACTTGGGGGTTTTCAGTTTTGGGCTATTATAAATAAGGCTACTATGAGCATTTAGGTCTCTGTATAGACATTTGCTTTCATTTCTCTTGGCTAAGTACTTAGGTATGGAATGGCTGGATCATGTGGCTGGATCATTATAGGTGTATGTTTAACTTTTTTTGTGTGTGTGGTACGCGGGCCTCTCACTGTTGTGGCCTCTCCCGTTGCGGAGCACAGGCTCTGGACGTGCAGGCTCAGCGGCCACGGCTCACGGGCCCAGCCGCTCCACGGCATGTGGGATCTTCCCGGACCGGGGCACGAACCCGTGTCCCCTGCATCGGCAGGCGGACTCTCAACCACTGCGCCACCAGGGAAGCCAGTATGTTTAACTTTTTAAGAAACTGCCAAATTGTTTTCCAGAGTGGTTATGTCATTTTACACTCCCATCAGCGGTGTATAAAGGTTCCAGTTCCTCTAACCCTTGCCAATTCTTGTGTGTCTTTTCAAATGTTAGCCACTGTATAGGTATGTAGTAGTACCTCATTGTGGTTTTCAATTTTAATTTTTAATTTGGAATTTTCCTAATGGCTAATAATGTTAGTCATCTTTTCATTTGGTTACTTGCTATCCACATATCTCCTTTGTTTTTTCATTCTCGTCTCATAATAGTGTCCTTCAAAGAGCAGAAGTTTTAAATTTTCATTAGGTCCAATTTTTAAATTTCTTATTTTATGGATCATGCTTTTAGTGTTCTAAGAAATTTTTGCATAACCCAAGGCCACAAAGATTTTCTCCTATGTTTTCTTCTAGAAGTTTTATAGTTTTAGGTTTTACATTTAGGTCTATATCCATTTATTTTTAATTTTTTATATGAACCATTTTGAGTTATTTTACATATATGGTGAAAGATATGGATTAAAATTGTTGTTTTTTTGCATATGGATATTCAAGTGTTCCAGCACCATGTGTTCAAATCGCTCATCTAATTTTAAAATATGGAGCACATAATTCCAGTGTAGTCCATAGACTATCTCAGCATAATCACTCCTAGGGTTTGTTAAAAATGCAAATTCCTAGGTCTTACACCAGCCCTTTTGAATTAAAATCTTACGGCAAATATCTTAGGTGATTCTCGTGGATGCTAAACCTTGGGAGCAACTGGCATAATGCCATTATTATTCATTAACACTTCCCTCAAGTCAGTACTGTCTCCATCAGAGATGAGAAAGGATGTAATTTAGAAAAAGTCAGTCTCTACAGGATGGAAATAAACCAGAACAGTTTCTATTGTTTATTTTTAATACAGAAGATTTTAAACATATACAAAAGTAGGTTGAATAGTATAATGAGTTTCTATGTACTTACCATTCAATTTTAGCAATAATCAACATTACAAATTACTTTTAAAAAAAGAGGAAAATACAGGTGAATTTTTGCTATGTGAGGAAAAATGCCAAAGCTTAACAAGCAATGGGGAAAAACCAAAAGTAGAAAAAAATACAATGAGCAACTACAAAAAAATCAAAGATCAATATATTTGCCATAATTGTTATTAAAAACCTCTATACATCAAAAAAAATCTTAAGTGATTTAAAAAACATACATAATCGAGGAAATATTTTTGAATAGAACAGGTGATTTTTAATCTATAAAGACATATAAAATGATTTAAAATGACTAAAAATCTCACTAAGTGATAGAAGGATAAAAGGGCAAAGGACAAAATATACCATTGAGATTATATTGAGAGGATGTTATGCAGCCAGTAAAATTATCTTTAAAAATAATTTTTATAATGATGGGGAAATGCTTATGATATGGTGAAAAAAGCTGAATACAAAATTTATGTTTTGTGTGTCCTCACAGCCTCTTCAACAAGTGGTGCTGGTAAAAGTGGACAGTTACATGTAAAAGAATGAAATTAGGACACTTCCTAACACCATACACAAAAATAAATTCAAACTGGATTAAAGACCTAAATGTAAGGCGAGAAACTATATAACTCTTAGAGGAAACATAGGCAGAACACTCCATGACATAAATCACAGCAAGATTCTTTTTGACCCACCTCCTAGAGAAATGGAAATAAAAACAAAAATAAACAAATGGGACCTAATGAAACTTAAAAGCTTCTGCACAGCACAGGAAACCATAAACAAGACGAAAAGACAACCCTCAGAATGGGAGAAAATATTTGCTAGTGAAGCAACTGACAAAGGATTAATCTCCATAATATACAAACAACTCATGCAGCTTAACATCAAAAAAAACAAACAACCCAATCCAAGAATAGGTGGAAGACCTAAATAGACTTTTCTCCAGAGAAGATACACAGATTGCCAACAAACACATGAAAGGATGCTCAACACCACTAAATCATTAGAGAAATACAAATCAAAACTACAATGAAGTATCACCTCACACTGGTCAGAATGGCCATCATCAAAAAATCTACAAACAATAAGTGCTGGAGAGGGTGTGGAGAAAAGGGAACCCTCTTGCTCTGTTGGTGGGAATGTAAATTGGTACAGCCACTATGGAGAGCAGTATGGAGGTTCCTTAAAAAACTAAAAATAGGGCTTCCCTGGTGGCGCAGTGGTTGAGAGTCCACCTGTCGATGCAGGGGACACGGGTTCGTGCCCCAGTCTGGGAAGATCCCACATGCCGCGGAGCAGCTGGGCCCGTGAGCCATCGCCGCTGAGCCTGTGTGTCCGGAGCCTGTTGCTCTGCAACGGGAGACGCCACAACAGTGAGAGGCCCGCGTACTGCAAAAGAAAAAAACACACTAAAAATAGAGCTACCGTATGACCCAGCAATTCCACTACTGGGCATATATCCTGAGAAAACCATAATTCAAGAAGAGTTATGTACCACAGTGTTCATTGCAGCTCTATTTACAATAGCCAGGACATGGAAGCAACCTAAGTGTCCATCGACAGATGAATGGATAAAAGAAGATGTGGCACATATATACAATGGAATGTTACTCAGCCATAAAAAGAAACGAAATTGTAGTGAGGTGGATGGACCTAGAGTCTGTCATACAGAGTGAAGTAACTCAGAAAGTGAAAAACAAATACTGTGTGCTAACACATATATATGGAATCTTAAAAAAAAAAAAAGGTTCTGAAAAACCTAGGGCCAGGACAGGAATAAAGATGCAGACATAGAGAATGGACTTGAGGACAAAGTGAGAGAGAGGCATGGACATATATACACTACCAAACGTAAAATAGATAGCTAGTGGGAAGCAGCTGCATAGCACAGGGAGATCAGCTCAGTGCTTTGTGATCACCTAGAGGGGTGGGATAGGGAGGGCGGGAGGAGGGAGACGGAAGAGGGAGGGGATATGGGGATATATGTATATGTATAGCTGATTCACTTTGTTATACAGCAGCAACTAACACAACATTGTAAAGCACTTATACTCCAATAAAGATGTTAAAAAAAAATAAAACAAGGCTTAAGGAAAAATGAGAGCAAGTATGCTCCTGGATGTTATTTTTTTAAGTTAACTCCAATGAACATGTATGTATTGATGATGTAATCAGAACAGAAAAAAAAAGTATTTTTTAAGAAGAAAGTGAAAGGGACATTTTCTTGGCAAAGTCAGAAATGGGCACAGATACAAACATGAGGCAAAGAAGAGGCACAGGGAGGGCTGGAAACTGGTTTTGCACAGCAATTGCCTTACGTGAAAAAGTCGAGGTAACAGTTTTCTCCTTTGCAAGTCTTACCAGTGGATGAAGACTGCCTCACATGAGCGGTGCAGATTTTGGGAACTGGCAGAGGTGGACAGATTCTAATGGGCAAGCCATAGTCTGTTTTCCTGATCAGATATAGACCCTGCTCAAGCCCATAGAGCACCTTTTCTTGACTCCTGGAGGGGGCATGGAGGAAATAAGTTAAAGTCATAACAGCCCTTTCTACTTGTCCAAAGCCACCCAACAGATGACATGTCTGTTTGTTCATAGACTCTGAAGTGTCACTGTGTATCATTCTTCTTCTGCAGTTCAGAAACTCAATCTAAAATATTTCACTAAATTGGAAACCCACTCATCTCTTCTGGGTTTGTACTTCTGAACTGAAACTGAACTCTGGTTCACATGACCTTAGAACAATGTAACTTTTTGTTTTGAAAAAGAATGGCTTTAAAAGTCTCATAAATGGGTCCTGCCTGTTCTTGGAAATCAAGTAGCACTTGTAAACTCCAGTGACTAAATGTTGTGTAATTGTGAATAAATAATGTCAAGGAAGCAGAAATGTACAGATTCTACATTTTAGGTTATACATAATTTCAGAAATAATAAAAATGTGTTTGTCCCTTTGAAATTCTAGTATTGGAAATTGCATCAAGAATTGCAAAACAGGACATTAAAAGATACAGATTATTATTATATATTTTTTTAATCTAAAAGAAGTAAATTAGAATGTCAAGTAAAGCTGGTGAGGTCTCCAAAGTACTACAAAGTTTACTGGAAGAAATTTTTATAAACTTGTTCTTTAGATGGTTCTATAATTTGATGGTTCCAGGTAGTTTAGATTAACATTCTCAGGCAGCCTTCTTCTGTGATCAGCACTAAAATAACTATCATCAAAACAACTATTGAGTAACCAAAGTATGCAGAACATAGCTTTATAAAGTAAAATAAATTTGTGTAAAAAAGTTTTTCTCAGGCTTGTCAGGAAAATAAAGCAAAGTGATAATGAACTATAAAAATGAGGCAACTTCTCCAAAACAGCAACATAGGACACCCTGAGGAGTTTAAAAAATAGATTTAAGAATTGATTCAAGTTATTTTCACTACTTTTGTGGAGTCTCTTTTTAAAAGCAAGAATCAAAACGTAGTAGGGCGATTATGATTTTACTTAATGGAATAACAGAAACTAAAAATCTGAAATAAGAACAGGATCAGACAAATACTACATTTCATTTCTTCATATGCTAAAATATATACTACTAGATTTCTCTGACATGAAATACACATTAGTTTTATTTACTTATATGTATTAGTGTGAAGTGTGCTAAAAAGTAGAATCAAAAATAAGATTAAAAGTTAGAATTATCTATAGAACATAAGCTCTGGGCCCCAATTTACCTACAAAAGTGATGTCACATCCAAATTTTCAGACCTGCGGGTCTTAACCTTATATACTTTCTACTTAACTTGTTTAACAGTTTGATAATAAGCAGCATGTATTAAGTATCATAAATGTGTAAAGCATGTTCTGCAATGTCTGTCTTTGTGGAGGAGGGTTTTCAGGACAGTATATAAATAGCATTTTGAAACTGTTTTGATGGTTTACTCAACAAGATGAGTTACATTTTTACACTTAGTTGGCCAGATCCAGGATATTTAGCTCCTATTACTTTAGTAAATTCTGTACCCTCTCAGGTTCTATACTATGGCTGAAAACTCCTCATTTGATACACAAGGGGATGCTGGCCAGTGAGCAACATGTGAGCCATTATTTTAGAAAATACGGGCAGTTATATACTGGTAGGTTTAATTTACCTGGTTATTTGGGCTTAAAAATTATATGGTCTACCCGCGTACTGCAAAAAAATAAAATTATATGGTCTAATATGTGCTTAGTCTCCTGGTGAATTCCAAAATTACTGCCCCTATATCCATTTCTGGAGGTGATCTACAGGAATACATATCCCAGCCTTCAACCATGCTGTTCCTCATAGAAAAATTCCCCGAACTCAGTTAAAAAGTACTACCTTTCATTTAAAGTCAAGAACCACTTATTGAATGCTAACTTCATGTCAAATATTGTATTAAGCACTGGAATAAAAAAAAAAAAAGAGATGAGCATGGTATGGTTTCCATGCCTCGACACACTGTTTTATGTTTGGCAGCTTGCAGATACATTACCCTATTTCATCCTCACTGGAACTCCACAAGATAGATCTGATTTCCCCCATTTTACAGGTGATAAAACTGCAACAGAAATGTCACTCGCCCAGGATCACATTTTTAGTTGAGCCAAGACTATAACCCAGTTATTTTTGAACTCCTGGTTCTTTTCTCTATTATTCAATAGCATATGTTTTGCTCATGTTTTCCAGTCAAGATAGACCATGTAACTATTTTAATGCAGAAGTCCCTCTAGTCCAAAGTAAGAATTTCATTACCTTGCCTAAATTTCACTGGCCATTTCAATACCATAGGAGCAGGAAATTATTCAGTTCATGAAAAAGAAAATTCATGCACCTGTGGATTTCATCTTTTGTGCCAGATGAATAGGTGAGGTTGGACTTGATTTGCTCCATGACTAAACTCTAAAATTGGGATTTAAAATGGATATGTAATCTCACTTTGATTCCATTTCTCCTGTAATGCTGCCTAATGGTTATGCAAGTCTGAGAAATGTATTTAAAGTGATAACATGTCCTTTTATCCAATAACATCAAACTGAGATCTTTTTTTGTTCACTTTTGCTAGACCTCTAACCTTTAAAGGTGAGTCAGGCAGCTGCAGAAAATCTGATCTTATTTTCTGCCCCTGGCAAGACTTTTTCAAGTTCATCTTTTTTCCCTTCTCTCAAAATCTGATGAAAAATGAAATGTCAGGAAAACAAGCTTTCAGGCTAAAAAACTTGTGTCTGTCTCTGTGACAGATGTCAGTTTGAAAGGTTTCAGGTCACCTGTCAGAAGTGTGCCAGTGTGATCTGTATTCACATCGACTTGACCTCACACCAACACTGAGTTGTGCTTTTAAAAATATCCTTGAAAAAGAATTAAAAGATTTGAAGTCATTGCCTTTTCCTCTATCTGTTAAGTCCGATTAATGAGACAAAGGAAGGGGAGGCAGAGAGAGAGAGAGAGAGAGAGAGTTTTAAAAGGACAGTTTGACCTCTGGTTGCCCCTGGCAGTGAACCAATCAGAATTCTTGTAATCCAAACACAGATGCCTGGAGCTAAACAAATCCTATACTTGTGAACAAGAATTCAGTTTGCTGTCAAAATATAGTGAAGTTCAGCATAGTGCTTCTTTCAACAAAATATCATGAATAAAAGTTTAAATGTTTGTGATCAATAGAGAAGAATAATATTGAGCAACATAATAGCTCAATGGTGGCTCAATTTAGTAAAAAATATCTCCATCAAAAAAATCATGTGTTTTGAAGTCCTGTATTCTAATTCCATATCCTGGTTGTAACTCCCTAATATTTTATTTCAGAAACTCCACTGATATTATAGTACAAGTCAGTAGTTTTGTAATGACTAATTAATGGGGTTGAACTCTGTTCTTTTTCTGGATTAGTTACACAGTGTTCGAACTATTTATCACAGTGATTAAAAAATGTTAAAAAATGTTTCTTTTTCTAAGTTTTTCCCCATGTGCCTTTATCATAGCCTGGGAAACTTAAGGATTGAAAAAAAAAAAAAAGGTAGATTTTGTTTCACCAGTTTGGGAGGATTCAGGGCTTTGCCTTGTCACCAAGAAGGTAAAAGATTATAGTTCCAAAAGCATGTTTGTCAAATCTACCACTGTAAACAAGAGACTGGATCAGAAGAGATGAGAAAGTCCATGTAATATGACCCCAGAAACTTTAATAGCACTATAGAGATGTTAGCTTTTTTTCCCTTTGCTTGACTTAAGTATACTATACTTCCCTTCTTTCAAGTGGGCCCACTCCTGATGTGAAGTTGAAGATATGCTCACTGTATTTGTGTTTGGAACAACATTATTTTTGTGTATGGAAAACTTGGGGGGAAAAAATGAAGCGTAGACCTGGAACGCAAATTAGTTAGCTTGAAATAGTGGCGGAAAGCTGATTCTCAGCAATGATTTGTGTAGCATGTGTGACATTTTTTTCCCTTCCACAGCTATGTTTTAGACAAGTGCTTCTCAGGCTTGATGGGCCCTTGAATTTCCTAGATCTTGTTCACGGGAGATTCTGATTTGTAGGTCGGAGTGGGGCTTGACTATCTGCATTCCTAACATATTCCCAGGTGATGCAGATCCTGCTGAGCCTGGTCTTCATACTGGATGCAAGGTTTTAGGCTCTTCTCAGCTCTCCACAAGAGTGTGTGTCAAATACATCAAGGTTCCCAAGTTCAGGCGGCTTATCTTACTAAAAAAAAAACAACAACCAAAAAACCCTTCTGACATTTTTTTCCTGTGTTGATGATCTTTTTTATGTTTCTGTGACTTGATCTCTTTTTAGGAATTTCAAATTTCAATATAACAGTAGCTACATCATCTCAGAATGACCCTACTGTATTACCAAAATAAAGCACAAAGATGGTAACAATGTCAGGTTTTCCCAAACCTGCTCTTAAGTCATTAGTTTTTCTCTAGGTCATGGTCTTGTTGAGAGCATTTTGCAACCTACTAGGTAATTTCATTAATACTGACATCTCTTCCTTGCCATCTAACAGACTGTTCGTAATCAAAAGGTTGGAGGTCTCTATAAGAAGCACCCCGAGAAAAAACAGTTAAAAACAAGAGTAGTCAGAATTATCAGCAGTGTTTAGACCCAGATAACCACAAACATCCTGGAAGTTACTTCCCAGTGAGTCATGTTTACATCTCTAGATGTTAGTTTACTTTCCCTTCATTTTTTTTTTCTTGATCACTCATGCAGTGGAAAACGGAAACGGAAACTTCCATGGAAGATGACTTGCCCATACTTGTGCCAGCTATGGGTTCCCACTACTGATGGGAAGGGATCTGGCTATTAGACAAAGCTGTCCCGATTTTCTCGTGCTCATTATATATTTATACTATGGACAGTCTTGTGACGTTATGCAGCTGCTTAAGCAGGAAACTAATATCAACTAAGAGAGTGCCAGATTTAGCTTTACCAAGATAAAATGCACCATATTTAATGCTCAATTTTCGTTCTATGTGTGTTAGATAAACACGTGATTGCTGAGATTTTCATACCAGTGTATTCAGAACTGTGTATTCCACTACAAGTTATTTTTATCCTTTGTAAAGATTCTTACTCTCTTGCTGTCAAATGCTAAGATCATTTAAACAAGTGAAAAATATTTGCTATCTTTCTCGAAAGGCACAAAGTACTTTCTGTACACAGGATGTAGCTCATTGCTACCTTATATTAGAAGCTAACATGAAGTGGTTGCCTATGACATAGTAAGACTTTAAGGACTACTGTATCATACGTTCATGAAAGCCTTTATTTCATGTTGTCAACTTCCTCTGGTGAGTCAGCCAGACAACTGTGAGTGCATGATTATAGATTGGAACCAGAAATACAGATCCATTATTGCTATCACATAGATAGCAATAATGTTAATGTTAATGTTATTGACATTACTCAATAACATTACTCTGATTAAACCTTCTCCTGTAAGAAAACGGTTTCAGCCTTTTTGATGAATATTGGTGGAGGAAAAAAATGGGGGATGCAACAATTGTGAAAACAGATTTTTCTGCCTGAAATTAATAATTCTGAGCAGTACTAAAATTAATTACTCCGTGGTTATAAGTAGGCAGCGGATTTATGGTAAATGACAGAGTGTTTGCAAATCTTCCTGACTACTCGATTAGAAAATGCACAACTGGAGGCGTCAGCCGAGCATGCATTATTTAAGTGGTTGGTGTCTGGCGACAATCTGGAAACTGCAATTGTTGTGATTGCCGTAGGAGAATTCACACTTTCTGAGAGAAATTCTTTCACCTTTGTGTGCCCACAGCATGGATCTCTCGTCGTGGCAGCTGTAGGAAACACAGGAACTCCGTGACCTGGAAAATGTGGGACAACTGCCACAAGGTGACCCTGGAAGGCTGGGGTAGGCCCAATTAATTTAAAATTTTGCTTGGCCTTGTCTCTTCCAATTTTCTAAATCCTCTGGAAAAATGATTAATGCATACACTGCCAATGCGAAAATATTTTTGACCCTATTAAAGTCGACCAAGGGTAAACCAAGTGTAGGCTGGCATTGTATCAAACTAGCTTTATTAAATTTGATTGGAGGTTTGTATGAGGACGGGACAGACAAGGACATTATTTTGCACAGCGGCTCTCTTTTAAATGAAAATATCAAGAGGAATACAAAGTAGCAATATGCCCTGGACAGGAATCCTTTTAAATATAGGAAAATACCATGAAGAACTTTGTTTAAAGGGTAAACCATATTTGCTAGAAAATTTTTCTGCTCTCTTGTTGCTGTGCTGGTTAGTTACCAATGAGGGTGTTTTAATTTATGGAAGCCTTATATTTTTTTCATTTACAGATGAGCTAGTTCAACCTTGGTTTCTTTCTCTTATCTGTCATTGAATTCTATGAGTTAAAATTATCTGTCTGCGTTTCGAACCTTAGCAGAATGTTTCCCCAATGAATCCATCCTATGCAATCATTTAATTAATTAATAAAGTTAAATTTTTTTTCCTACTGGTTATGAATAAAAATGTTTTGAATAAAAATGGTACAAGTCAGGCACAATTTCAAAGGATAGACTTTCTGATAAGCATTTCTTCCTTCTCCAAGAAGGAGAAAACCCATTTAATTGTCATAAAATACAGTCAACATCCATATTTCCTATGTAATGTTTCTCATAGTTTTCTCAAACCTAGGAGGTATTTAGCTACATTATCATAAAGCATATATTTTATCCATTTGTCATATGCAAAGTACAGCAACTTTGTAGCAGGGGTGGGTATTAATAACATTGATATAACTAGCAAATAGTAAATACTTGGTGAATGAGTGAATGGCAGAAATCACCTGTGACCATCTACCAAAGGGGAGACTAGAGTTACAGCTGGAATGACAGTTTAGGAGGTGGCACTAGGCCAGTGAATGTTCTAAAATACACTAGTCATTTTAGTCTAGTGAGGATGGATGTGGAGAATAGGTAGTCATAGGATAAAGAATATCCATGACTGGGGATATTAGCTTTACCTCTGATTTTTAAACTGAAAGATAGGAATGAACTATCTATAAGACTTGCAGATTCTATCACTCTTCACCCATGTTCCATGGCTTTCTCGTCAGTGTCTTCCTATATCTTTGCCCTGTTGAGTGCAGGCCTGGCCTTTTGATGTGGTTTGGCCAAGGAAATATGAGCAGAAATGAGTTGTCACTTCAAGCAGAAGCTTTAAGAGCCAGGGCATAGTTTGCTTATTCTCTTTCCCTCTGCATGACAGTCAGCAAAGTTCCAGATAAAGGGCAAAGTAGAGCCAAGCTACAGCTGACTTGTGATATACACAATACTGTGCATGAGAGACACACTCTTGTTACTGCTAGCCTTTGGTGTTTTGCAACTCTCTTTTACCCCTGTAAAACACAGCTTACCCTGACTGACAGAGATGTAAACTGTGTTCTTTCAGCATGACCTAAAGAATGTGACTCTATGAGCTTTGGGATGAAATTAGCTGTCATCTTCCTGCTACCATATCTAGGACCCTCCTTGCTTCCACACCCATCTACTCCTTCTTGCCTCTTTAATGAATAGAGTGAACCTCCTCTGAACAATGGTCACAACCTCTACTTGTGCTCTGGATCCCATCTCCTCCCAAATGCTAATAGCCTTTTCTCTCTGACATTGCAGGAGAGAAGGGATAACTCAATCTTTCCCTGTCGAATGGATCATTCGTATCTTCTGTGCTAAAAACAGTTCTTTCTTCACTCCATATCCCTTTCAGCTGGCCCCTTCCCATTTCTCTCTCCTTTTTCTCAACCAAACTTCTCAAGCTACTTAACTGTGGGTGCTGTCTGCACATTCAAATCTTTAAGCTACTCTGAGTTTTTTTATCGCACCACTGAAAACAAATCACTCTTGTCAAGGTTAGCAAAAGCCTCCCTATTGTCCAATCCAGGAGACACTTTAATGTACTAATGTTGCTCTGCTTCTTAGCAGGATTTCACTAAGGTGACCATTCCCTCCCTCATGAAGGACTCTTCACTCGGTGTCCAGGACATTCTCCTGGCTTCCTTCTTACCTTTGTGGTCGAATCTTTTTCCTTTACTCACCTGTAAAATTTGTAAAAAGTGGTGCTCCGTATGGGTCAGTATTGAGTCCCTTTTCTTACTATCTGCAGATTATCTCCACGTATTGAATTTGGTCTCATGACAACTATGGTTTCTAGAGTTGCCGTTCTGAAGTTCCCACTTAGAAATACTCATAAAAACCCCCTTTATATAAATATATACTTTCTTATTTCCCACTTCAAAACATTTTTCATGAAATTTTAGGCAGCATGCATAATGTTATTTTAATTCCCTCATTTTATTCTTTAAGAAAACTATCGATCATCCGCAGTGTGCCAGGCACTATAATAAATGTTAGCAATATAAAAATGAATCAGATATAATTCTTGCTCTCAAAAAAGTGCTTAGTGGGGAGGAATATACGCACACGATTATGGTAAAATGAGTAAAATGAGAACATTTCTAATAATGTACCTTCTATAACACATGGTGGGAACATAAAGGAAAGAGAATCTAGGTTTTCTGGGGCAGTAAGAGAAAGATTCCCAGAGGAAGTTATATTTGGGCTAAAACGTAGTCAAACAGAAATTTATAGAAGCAGGGAAGAGGAAACATTATTCCTAAAGGCAAGGAGATGTGAGATGTGTCATGTTTAGGGAATTTAAAATAGTTCAATAGTTTTACAAAGAATAGGTGAGGTGGGAGAAGACTAAGAGGTGAATTTGGATTTAGGGACCGGGCTGAGGGCATGAGGGCATTTTATGGAATCATATTTTCTTGACTTTGGGCTGACATTTCTGAGCTCTTTCCGATGTTTCTGTTTAATCCGTCCCAATCCTATACGCATGGACCCTATTATATCAATACTAAGGGGAGGAACAACATAAACGCTACTAAAAGATTCGAGACAGGAAGCATTGTATGCTGTTACATTTCTAGTCTTCGTATTCTTCTATTGTATCTGTTTGCATTCTGGTCTTCTATTTTCTGACTACTTCATTTGGTTTTGAGTAGCAGTTTTCTGGAAAGATAGAGGCTGAAAGTTTTTTTAAAAAATTTATTTATTTTTAATTTATTTATTTTTGGCTGCATTGGGTCTTCATTGCTGTGCGCAGGCTTTCTCTAGTTGTGGAGAGCGGGGGCTACTCTTCGTTACGGTGTGCGGGCTTCTCATTGCGGTGGCTTTTCTTGTTGGGGAGTGCAGGCTCAGTAGTTGTGGTGCACGGGCTTTGTTGCTGTGCGGCATGTGGGATACTCCTGGACCAGGGATCGAACCCATGTCCCCTGCATTGGCAGTCGGATTCCCAACCACTGTGCCACCAGGGAAGCCGAGGCTGAAAATTTTAATGTGTTGATAAGTACTATTACTATTTATATAATCTAATTCCAGTCCTTTACCTTTCATACTGTAGGGAAACAATACTTCTGAATATTGAATGGCTGTTTGAAGACTAAACTTTCTCTAGTTCAATATGGATAAAATCAGTTATAAAATGTTTGAGAGTTCAGTACTAGAAGAAATTGGTATAGGGTGAGTTACTGTAATATATAGTTTTATCTAACAGAACCCATTGAAAGTGCATGCATCTGGGTGACTTGGCACTGTTTTAGTAATGGCAAACATGACAATTTCTATAATTTTATTATATTTACATTCTAAGCCTAAATTTATTGATATTTCTTATTATGCTCATGATGGATAACATCTTTAAAAAATTAAAAATGGCTAACCCAGTATATATACATGGATTCTTAAATATTCCACACCCACCAGAGCAATGCAGCAAGAACTTTTGAAACTAATTCAGGGAAGGCGATTTTGCTTCTAAATATTATAATATAAATAGTATTTAAAATATTTAAATTCTGTGATGAAAAATTCAGTTGAGTGGGGTAAAACATATTTTGACTTTGCTTTACCTTAAAAAAAACTCTTCTATTTTCATCACTTAATTTATGACAGGAATGACAAATTGATCATGAACAGGGCATTCTAGATGAGATTTTTAACTTCACAGATGAATATGTTGGGGTGAATCAAATAGTTGAACGGACAAACCTTCCCCATGGAGTGCTAGCAGGCACCATTGTCTTACTTGAATTATTTTATAGTTGCAGCTGAATGGACTCTGATAACTTCTCCAGTAAATTAGTCATTCTAGCGAACTGCCTACAGCATTTTTGTGAAAGCAGTAGAACCAAGAACAAAGAGACATTAGTGTATGAATCAGATTCTGCCCTGTGACTTCACAACTAAGTTGAAAAAAAAATGGGATGATAGAAAGGAAAGTGCAAGCCTAATTTTCTGAAGATAGAGGCAGTTTGTAAAATGACTCTAAATATACAGTGATTTCTTATCTGCTGAGCTCTAGCCATTCAAACGCTCGTTATAATTTTCCATTAGCATTTGATAGACCATAGCTGGGTGGGTGGCCGCTGACATATAAGTTGGCTCCACTAAAGTAAAGACTCATTACTTATAGGGAGCTTGAGCTACTGGGCACAGGGATAGTTTTTAAACACCAATCCTTCCCCACCCCTCCAACAACATGTGACAGGACATGTGATGTCTCTCACACCAGGACACGTTCAGGAATAAAAAAAGTCTACACTCCAAATTATATGAGGAGAGACTAAACAATTTATAAGATGATTTAAATAAAAAGCTAAGTAATTATGGGCTTCTTTTTTCCCCATAGTGCTGATGTGTCCTCTCAGCGTTAGGTAAAGTGTTTACGGATATTCATTAAGGATTCTAGGACACTGGAGTGCTACTGGGTTTGTTAATTTCTACCAGAAAGCCTCAAATGTGTTACTCTACTTGAGTGGGTAGTGGGGAAATCTGGTTCATTATTTCTGATAATGGAAAATGTACTTTTCTGCAGTGGCAGCTACACAGCTCACAATTGTGGATGTTGAGGAATTAGGCATTAGCTTTTCCAGGTGTCTAGGGTTCCACTCTATATCTCTCTTTTTATACGTTATAGCTCTTACAAAGCAGCTAGTACAATGACAAAGAGCTTAGCTTGTTGGAAAATGGGAAGGTCCCAAGTGCAGAGGAAAAGTTGACCCAGGTCTTAAAATGTAATTAAATGAAAAAAACACATGCCTCCCCATTTGTCTGTTGGGTTAAAATAAAGTTAAATACATAAAATTTTTAAATTGAAATATTTGTTTCTTAAAACTCTTTTAAAAGTTTAGTTTCTATGTTTGAGATGTGGCTCAAACTTTTTATTTGTTAATGTTCATACAAAAAGAATAACATTTAGTACGTACACGATAGTATTCTAAATACTATAGGGGATGCAAATGTTTAAGGGTAAGGAGATGTTCAGGTCTCTCAGTACAGTTTTGCTTCTAGTCATAGGATGGTACCAAATAACCACAAAGCAAAGCACATGGGACTTACAAATATAAAACGTAATTCTTAACTTTTAGGTTGTGTATTTTTTTTTCAGTTGACATATGCAATGTAGCAGGGAATGGTTCTAAAGTCTTGCTCTGATAATTGAAATCTGTTCTCTGTGGTGGCCTGCATTAAATGCATCTGAGATACCAGAAATTCTCTGATATTATATAGAAGAAGGAATAAAAATAATTGGATAGTTAGAAATGTTGAAGTTTGTATAACCTGCTTACTCATTCTATAATTATGTTTCTCAAGAAGGCCCAGGGAACGTTCTCTTCACTGAGGCATTGAGAAATACATTGTTGAAGGATTACTAAAATTCTTTAGAAACTCAGTAGTGACTGTCCTCTGTAAGTGGGGGTCATGGTAGGTGATGCCCCAATAAAAATAGACTTATTATTTTCATTGGGGATGATAGGATTCAGAGTGACAGAAGAATTTAATCACCACTTCAAGTCAGTAATGGGGTTGAATTTTATTGAAAATTCTTGGCATCTGTTGGGGTTATAATATCATTTTCTTCCTTTAATCTACTTCTTATACTGAATTACTGTAATAAATTTCCTAGGGTTACATCAGGCTTTCATTTCTATGATAGTATATTTGATAACAATATTTTATTTTGTGGCTGGACTATGGGATTCATTTATTAATAGCTTGAATTTATATAATAAGCAAAATTGGACTACAATTTTATCTTGTCTTATCCTTGTCCAACTTGTGCTATCAGAATTTTTCTAGCCTTCAAAAATATGTTGGGCAGACTTCCACATTTCCCTATTTTTCTATGCTCATGGGGATTATTTGTTCTGGGAATTGTTTACTATGATTTTTCCATAAAATCATCTGGGTTTGATACCATTTTAGGAATAAACTTTAACATTTTCTTCTACAGTAATTATTGTGTTCAGATTTTCCACTACTTCTTAAAACATTTCAAGTCATTTTCTAATCCTTTTCACTGGTATAAAACAGAATATTCTTAAGTAGTTATTTTTAGAAAGGATGTGAGAGGGGTAAAATTTGAGTCTTTGCTTTTCTGAATATGCTGTTATTGTCTCTTTATAATTGATTAAAACTATAGCTGGGTCAAGAATTAGATTTAAACAAATGTCCTTCTGGTTCTCTGACAGCATTGCTCCATTGTCTTCTAGAATAAGTTGTTGCTGAGAAACTTGATACAAATATACTGCGTCTTATTCCTCCATAGGTCACCTATTTACTTCCCCGTGAAAACTTTAGGATTTTCCCTTTCTTTGGAGTTTTAAAACTCTACTATGATTTATCTTTATGAGTATCTTTTTTCTTTGATTCTGTTGAGCCCTAGTTAGGCCCAAAGGCATGCATCTTTTTTTTAGCTCTGGGAAATTTTCTTCTATAATTTTTTGATGATTTTCTTTCCTTCATTGTGCTTGTTACTCTTTTCATAAATCTAGTGTAATGGATGTTGGAGTTTATAATTCTATTATCAATATGTCTTAGATTTATTTTGTACAGTGTAATCAATATTTTATTCTTTTGTATCATGTTTTGGAAGAATCTTTCAGGTTCTTCTTTCAGTTTGTGAATTCATTCTGTGGCTGTGTTTTCATTTCATTTAGCTTTCAAAATTACCACTTAATTTTTTTGACAATCATATTTAAAGTTTTAAGATCATTAATTGTTTCTATTTTTGTGTATGAAATATCCTTTTGAAGTTCTCTAAATATATCAAGTATAAATATTTGAAATGTTTGCTCTGTTAGGCAAACTTTAATTTCTCAGCTGTTAATTTTTTATTTAATTTGTTGTCTTTATCATGCTGATAATTTCCTCAAATATTTGGTGATTATTATCTTTTGCCTCTTCTTTGTGTTTAAATATTCTCGTTCACAATCTATAGACAGTCCCTGCTTATTCTAGGGGAGAGATCATACATACTGTTGTATGGTGTGCACAGGTACTTCTAGGAATTAGGGATTCTTATTCTTCCTGGTTTTGCTAGCTATCTGCCAAAACATTGCCTTTCCAGACCTAATATTTAGTATTTATTGCATTAGCTGCAGCTTCCAGGAAAATACCTCTGCTGCCTACTGTTCTGGGCAATGGGCAATCAACCTAATGATTTTCTGTGCACCTTTCTTGCTGAGCCCGGAGCACTCCTGGGATTGCTTTTCTCTTTTGCTTATGTGATTGATTATGGTCTGTTTTTCAGTAATTCCTGAAATATTCTAGTTTACTAATGGCACTTTCATTTTCACTGATGTACATTAATGTACTTTAAAAGTATAATTTTTGTCATTCCAAGGACTTTAAGCAGGAAGGGAAAAAAAGATATGTGTACTCAGTGTGACATCTTGGTCAAATATTATCTCCATTCCTTTGAACATTTTATTGTCTTGGTCTGGTATTACCAGTATTCTAAGGTCTGCCCAACACGTTATTTTTCATCTTTCAGAGTCCTAAAAAGATGAAGTCAGGCTGTGGGAAGGATGGCCAAATCATACACGAGACCACGACACTGGGGCTCCTTCCCTCAGAAGGCTGGTATTGAATGGATTACTGCCTGAGGCAACAATGTAATAAGCAGTTACTTGATCAAAAGCAGGGAACTGCCCAGTAGAATCAGAGGATAGAGGATATATTCTCTGTAGTACATCTGTGTTCAGAAACGCAGACAAATTTTAGAAAATTTCTGTTTCCAATGAGATTCAAAAAACATTCATTAGGTTTTAACAAGCAATTATGAAGATAAAACAAAATTAAGATACAGAAGTACTGTATAAGTATGATAAACAGAACTGTTAAATTAGTAACTTCAAGGGAAGCAGGCTATAAAAAAATTGACAGAAAGAAAATCAAATTAACAAAATAAAAAATAAAAAAATAGATGTGATGAAATATTACAATTTCAGGAAAAGTATAAATAATTGAAAATAATAAAAAATTTAGTAATATGGACAGAGCTATATGATACAATCTACATATATAGAAAGTGAGAACAGAGTAGATGAACAAAAGTAATAAGCAAAGATGTAACAGAAGAAGATTCATTAGCAAAAGATAGACTGACTTTTAAAAATATAGAAATAGCTCATGAAATCTGAGAAATATTAATTTTACTACACATATTGGTGAAATTATTATATTCTAAAAATACAGCAAAATTATCAGACATGTTAGCAGGAAAATCATGTTACTTATAAAAAACAAAACTTAGGCTGGCTACAGACTTCTCCAAATACTTTTGGACCATATGTAAAACAACATGAAAAAGAATGTTAAATATAAAGTTAAAGACAAACATACATCAGACTTACCAAAAACAAGAAAACCAAACCCAGAGGAAGCAATATTACTTTAATACAAAATAGAATTCACGAATAAAAAGCATATAATGTCACGTTTTTATTTTGATGAAAGCTAATGTCCACAGTAAAGTTATAACAGTTATAAAACATTATGTAACTGAAAAGATAAATTATCTACTGCATAAACTGTTAGAAATACACGGAGAAACTGACAGAAACACAATTGTAATGGGATACTTTATCACATACTATTCTTAGTCTTTGACAGATCAAAAGTAAAAAATAAATAAGGACTGAAAGAACTTGAAAAAATGGAGTTAACATAATAATTATATCTATATTTATATTTTTACATATATGATATGTGGCATGTATATATATTTATACTAAAATTTTATAAAATTTAAATGTATCTATATAAGACTCTATATTCTAAAGGAACAATATTTTCTTTAGAAATGCCTCAAACACTTACAAAAAGTGATCATATGCCAAACACACACGCTCAAAATCATAATTAAAAACAAGGAGTAGAAACTGTGTAAGCTGTGTATTTTAATGGCATTGCAATAAAATAAAAACTTAATTGCACATCTAAACAAAAAATTCACACTAGTTAGATATTAAAAGCAAAATAAAGCATTTTGCCAAAGAGTTCTTGGATTAAAGTAACACTACAGATTTTAGCTAGCATATTTAGAGAGATAAGGAGCACTTTCTAAATTAAAACCACTGTGATATTTCCGAAGTCATGGTTTGAAAGCAAATTTATAGACTGGAGTTCCTTGTTTATTAAACAACAAAGAATGAAAATCAATTAATATTTAACCCAAAAAGTTTGAAGAAAAACGACAAAGCAAACATAAGAAACTCAGGAGAAAGAATATGATTCAATCACTGATTTATTATTTTTTTAGGAAAAAGCAGCAAAAAAGGAAGAATAACTAATAGAAAAACTTCTGGAATATCCCAACAAGAACAAAATAAATGGAACATTAAATGTAGACATTTATAGTTTATAAGGGGGGGATATATCAGTAAATGGGAGAGTTTAAACATTTTAAGAAAATTTTGCACACCACTCTATGCTAATAAACTTAAAAATCTCAATGAATACGTAAGTTCCTGACAAGGTATAAGTTAACAAAATTGGACTGAAAAGAGGTGGAAAATTTAAATTTAAGTAGGCCTACAACTGTTAAAAAAATTAAAAAGTAAATTCAAGTTTTAACTTTTGTGTCTTCAAAGTGCACTGATTAAAAATTCCCATAGTGTTTAAGTAGATTGAGAGCATAAAAAGAGAACATTTCAAGTCATTTTATGAAGCTAGTAAGCTTTGATAACAAAGTATGACAAAGTTAGCACAGCAGTGAAAACTACAGATTAATGTCATTACTGTAATACATGGATGAAAATATACTAAATAAATATCAGAAAATAAAAAATAGGAGCATATTTAAATAACAAAACACCATAACCAAAACTAGTTTTTCATCCTCAAATAAAATAATTCATTATGATTTGACATATTAATTTGAACATTACATCATAGGTTGCAGAATAAAAGTAATATGATCATTATGAATGATGCCTAATACATTAGTTTCCTATTGCTTTTGTAACAAATTACCACAAACTCAATGTCTTGAAACAACACGAATTTATTATCTTACAGTTTGGGAGATCAGGAGCCCTAAAATCAAAGTGTTGACAGGGCTGCATTCCTTCTGGAGGCTCTAGGGAAGAATCCATTTTTATGCTTTTCCAGCTTGTAGAGGCCACCTGCTTTCCTTGGCTCATGTCCCCTTCCTCTTATCCTTCCAACTTCTTCTGTCATCACATCTTTACTGACTCTGACCCTCTTGCCTTTCCTCTTACATGGACCCTTGTGATTACCCTGAGGCCACCTGGATAATCTGGGATAATTTCCCCATATCAAGGCCCTTAATCACATCTGCAAAGTATGTTTCACTATATGTAAGGTAACACAGTAACAGGTTTTGGGGATTAGAATGTAGACATCTTTGGGGCCACTTCTCTGTTTATCAAACCCCCAAAGAATCTAATTAAATCTAAAATCTCTTCTGGTCAAATTCTTATCAAACCAGGATCAGAAGCATACTTTGTTAAGATTGTAACGCCTTTGCATTACCAGCTGTCACCATCTTACTTTGTGGAGAAACACTGGAGATATTCTTAATAAAATTAGCAATCATTGTCATCTTATTCCTACAATGCTATTATTTAATATTGTTTAGGAAGTAGTAACATAAATAAGAATGGAGCTCTAGTTTAGAAAGGAGATTCAGTTTTCATATTTTCCAGTGATGTTACTGTACACATAACGAGCAGAAGAATCGACTGAAAAACTGTTAGAGTTAATATAGAGCTTAATAAGATGACTGGACTCTGAAGAAACAACCAACAACTAAATAACCAAATAAATAAATAAACAGTATTTAATATACTGACAGGAAAAGGTTTAGTCCAGGCAACAAAAAGAGCCCCTTTGTCTGCAGGGACAAAAAGGAAGGAAAGGAAGTCGGAGGCTTAGACCAATAATTTGCAGACTTTATAGTGTCAGGCCTCCTTAACACTATTAAGTAGCGAGAGCGCTGTCTAGCTTTTTTTATGTGGGTTGTATCTATCGATACTTACTATAGTAGAGATTAAAATAGAGAAACTAAAGAAAATTTAGTAATTAATTAAAAAACAGTAGTAAACCGATGTTAAAAATAACATGTATTTTGTGAAAAATAAGTATATTTTCCAAACGCCTTCAAAATTTAGTGAGAAGAGCGGCATGGTTTACAGTTTTCCAAATCTCTTTAATGTCAGAAGACAGCTGAATTTTTTTGTCTGCCTCTACATTCACTTTGTTGTGATATGCTGTTTTGGTTAAAGTACATGAAAAATGTCTGACCTTAGATAGGTAGTTGGAAAAGGGAAGAGTATTTTAATAGCCTTTTGGAGAGTTGTCGATATTCTGCTTTGACCTTGACAAGTGGTAGTTTCTTAGCATGTTTCAGTGAGGAGTCTGAAATGATGTTAATGAACTTTTTGTACTCTGCTTCATTAAAATCCATTGGCCTGTCTTGCAGTTTGACTCTTTCACTCATGCATGGTTTTGTAACATTATGCCTCAATCACTGGGAAAATATTTGTAAACTAATTTTGCAGGTCTTCCATATGTTGACACATTTCATTAGACAATATCTAAAGATCACATTTGTTAATACCACTTCTGATCTCATCAGAAGAGTTTTTAAGTACTGGGAAGTCATCAAGCTCAGGGGCAGATACAAGTTCTCCAAAATTCTAATTTTTGCCTGAAAACACCAAGATTTTGGAATTGACTGCTACTACAGCCTATGCCAAAATTATCCGACCAATGTGGAGGTACCAGGAGACCTTTAAGCTGGTTATTTTTATCTTTACAATCAATGGTTCATGATCCGTAAGAAAAATAAACTATCAGTGATATTTAGACTGTAAGTTGGAAGCACATGTGCATCTCTGGCCCATCAATAGTTCATATAAATTATAATGAACATTTGAAAACTATGGCAAGAGTCAAAACATTTATTTTATAGGGTATGGAAGAATGAATTGGAAGTGAATGGGGAAGGAAAACTGGAGGAAATAGAATTGTTTTAGTAATTTAATTACACTAGGTCCTAATGGGCTTCCCTGGTGGCGCAGTGGTTAGGAATCCTCCTGCCAATGCAGGGGACACAAGTTTGAGCCCTGGTCCGGGAAGATCCCACATGCCACGGAGCAACTAAGCCTGTGCTCCACAACTACTGAGCCTGCACTCTAGAGCCTGTGAGCCACAACTACTAAGCCTGTGTGCCACAACTACTGAGCCTGTGTTCTAGAGCCCGCGAGCCACAACTACTAAGCCTGTGTGCCACAACTACTGAGCCTGCACTCTAGAGCCCGTGAGCCACAACTACTAAGCCTGTGTGCCACAACTACTGAGCCTGTGCTCTAGAGCCCGTGAGCCACAACTACTGAGCCCACGTGCTGCAACTACTAAAGCCCACGTGCCGCAACTACTAAAGCCCACGTGCCTAGAACCCGTGCTCTGCAACAAGAGAAGCCACCACAATGAGAAGCCCGTGCACCGCAACAAAGAGTAGCCCCCGCTCGCCACAATTAGAGAAAGCCCATGTGCAGCAACGAAGATCCAACACAGCCAAAAAAAAAAAAAAAAAGGGTCCTAATAAGGGTAAGGTTAGTAGGAATGGAAATGATGAAATACGTTCAAGACATTGCATATTTATGTCTTAGTTTTTATCATTATTATTACTGCAAATAAGGGTCTAAAAGAACTTGATCAGAGATTGAGTAATGGATTAAAAAGAAGAGAATTCATATGTGGTTCTAAGATTTTAATGTGTGAGAAGAAGCAAATTTTGGTATTGAAATTGGGATGGTTTAGAGAGAGTCTGGATTAGATGGTATCCAGGGAATAGATGACATTTATAGCTCCTGGAACTGGAGGTGGTTATCTAAATCCCAAGTGTATGTAGAGGAAAGAAGTCACAAAATTGAGGCTCGAGGCTCTCAGGTTTAGAGTTTGGTGAGATGCAGAAGCATCAACAAAGAGAATGAGAAGGAATAGGAAGGAATAGACAGTGAGATAGAAACAAAGCTGGAAAAAAGCTTAAAGAGATCATCTGTATCAAATGTTGTTGATATTTAAGATGAGAACTGGTAAATGACCATTACATTCATCAGTGTGATAATCATTAACGATCTTGACAAGTGAAGATGGAGAGGTGGGGATAGAAGTCATCTGGCAGGAGGTTCAAGGGAGAATGATAGAAGAAGCTGAAGAGGAATACTACCAAGGGGAGCAGAGAAATTGCTTGTTAGCTGGTAGGCTATGGTCTCCTCGGCTACATGTGGTCAAGAGAGGGTATTTTAAAGATCAGAACATCCTAGTAACTGCATTCTGAACACTGATCCAATAGAGAAGGAAAATTGATGATAGAGGAGAAAGAGAAGACAGACACTGGAGCAATGTCTCTTAGTGAGCAAGAGGAGATGGAACCAAGGACGAGATGGAGGGGGAGGGCCCTCATAGGAACAGGCAAGCCACCCAGGGAAACAGAAGGGAAGGCAGAAGTAGGCACCAGCTGCAGGAAGGTGTGAGAATGTGGCGGGAGAGCTTGTTGAAATTCTTTTCTGCTTCCTTCTGTTGTTTCACAAGGTCCTAGAGAGAAAGGTGAGGGAGTTGATATATGCAAGTGAATAATTATCACAATGAAACATGGAATCCAAGGTGGGAAGGGAGGAGGACTTGAGGGAAATTAGAGACCTGAAAGAGTGGTAGAATCAGAGAATTACAGTAAATGAATTGAAATACTGGCATATAGCATGGTTAAGACCAAAAGCAAATTACTGAGTGGGTGAGAACTGTAAACAAATAATTGTACTTGTGTTTACATCTCTTGTCTCAAAGATAAATTCTTAGTGAAAAGTTCTGATTATAGAGTGATTAATGAAGGTTGTTTTCATTTTCATGTATTATTCTGATTGTATAAGTTTCTTTCAGAAGTCAGGCTTAGTATCATATACCTGGTGGACCCCGCTTGAGAAACCATTGGTCTCACCTGACTTGTCCCAGCCTCTACAGCAGCAGGCAGCTCTAAGTGGGCTCTGACTGACACCATGGAAGTGCAATCTGACAGCACCTACCTGGTGCCCCTGTGGACCTCTCACCTTCCACACAGGTGTTGACTGACAGGTGTGGGGAACTGCATGACCAGCTTGGTGCTGGGGATCTACATATGTGGAACTGGGAAATGTGCAGGGAGTTAATTAGGCAACATTAAGCCTGGGTTAAAACCCATGGAAGGTGGGAGCTGGTAGAAAAGTTCCCCCTTTTGCTTCCTCCAACAGCTGTTCTGAGAAGCTGGGTAGAGAGTTTCTAGGATGTCGGAACACTCAGTTGCAATTAGCAGTGCTGAACTTGAAACACATCCTCAAGTCTTTGTTAGGGCTTTTTCTCCTTCCCCTTGTCCCTCACTCCTGCTCCCAGGGTTGTTCTCCATGATAAAGTAGGAGCCTATGAGCCCTCAACCTCAGACTCTTCTCTCGGGGAACCCAGACTGAGACAAGCAACATGACACTTCTACGCTCTACCAACTCTAGTAAAGGAATAAAACTGCATTTAAACAAATAGCTTCTTTGAATAAGCATCAAGCGAATCCGACAAAAAAATTTAACTTGAGATTAGAAGCTGTAATTTTCTTCGTTAACATAGACTTTTATTGATATGATTTCAGTCATTGGTTATTGTTCATGAACTTAAGTTCTAACATTGCATTTTGTGGCAATTTAGACAAAATATACATGATTATTTTGGTCTAAAAAGTTAAAAGTACAGTTATGTTTATTATACTTCATATAATGTGCACTAAGAATTATTATTTTCCTTTTCTTAGTTTTGCTTATTAAAAATGCTCAGCCTTCATGATTCTTTCATGGATTATTGATAGAGCTTCTTAGCTCATTTCCCTGTCTCTGAGTCCCACCCGCTTCTATCCCTACACGTTGTTCTCAGTGATCTTTCTAAAACAAAGATTTGATCTGCTGCACTTCTCTGCTTAAAAGCCTTCAATAGTTTTTCATTGCCAAAAATTAAGCCCAAACTCTTAGGATGACCTATAACTTGCTGCTCTCTCCTTTCCAACATCCTTGAGCCCCATGCTGTCTCTATATTTAATTATTTGTAATTCTCTTTGCTGGCCAAACTATTTCAGTTTTTGGGTTCAGACCTGCTCAAGTGTCTCCTCTTTGGCAAAATGTTCGTCTTCCATGCCCAGTTGGATTTGGTCACTCTCTCTTCTAGGGAGGTATACTTTGTTCCTTCCTCTTTTATAGCATGAATCACACTGTACTATTATAATGATTTGTTTGCAAAACTCTTCTCATCTACTAGACAAGGCTTTCCTCATTTTTATGTGCTTAGCCCTTTCTAGCACTTGGTATGTAATAGTTCATCAGTAAATGTCATTGTGATTGCAGTCAACAAAACTGTGCTATCTTTGAAAGTAACAAAACTGGATTAAAAATTTATATTTCAAAGTTTTTGCGAATTCAAATAGCCACCCATTCTTCTTTCCCAGCTTTATTGTCCCCAGGCCCCTTAATGGAGTCAGTGGGGAAAGTAATTATAAACTTTAGCTGGATATTCTGGGTTCACAACACATTTTGGAACATGTGAGTATAAAAATTCCTTTTAGGTTAAGCTTCTACTCTTCAGTGGGAATGTTTACACTTTATCTGCAGTTAACAGTATTCTGTGTCAGCAGCAGGCTGGAGGGTGGCTTGTAAATGCTGAGAGTCATGGAGCAAAGTTAGCCTAGTCAAAAATTAGACATTTGCTCTTGAACATGTGCTCCTCTCTAGCTTGTATGGTATTGAATTTCCAGCAGCTGAGCTCCTTGAGTCAACCATGAACACAATAATTATTGGGCATATGTATTAGCATTTAAGACTCTAGAGGGGGCGCTGTAGCCCGACCAGCTCTCTCTGCACACAGGTATGTTTTGTTTAACCTGTTCATGTTTTAAAACTATGAATTACTTGCCAACATTCAAAAACCAATATATTTCACACATAGAAAATCTTCTCCTGAAGAGCAAGAAGATCTGGGACAATAGACTCACATTTTTTCATAAGACAACAATGGCTGGAGCTGAACACTAACTATGAGGCACACATTGCCCTGTCTATCTCTATCCTAGCCCAGCTTCCCTCTATCATTTGTTTACTTTGACCCCTTGGTCATTGTTAGAATTTTGATTTGCAAATCCTGACTTTTGGTTGTACAGCACATTAAAATTATTCCTTCTGGGCTTCCCTGGTGGCGCAGTGGTTGAGAGTCCGCCTGCCGATGCAGGGGACGCGGGTTCGTGCCCCAGTCCGGGAGGATCCCACGTGCCGCGGAGCGGCTGGGCCCGTGAGCCATGGCCGCTGGGCCTGTGCGTCCGGAGCCTGTGGTCCGCAGCGGGAGAGGCCACAGCAGTGAGAGGCCCACGTACCGCCAAAAAAAAAAAAATTATTCCTTCTGTGTTAGTGCTCTTGTCCCATGCAACCATGACCTTACTCCATTATAAGTCAAAATTCTACATAATTTTCTGATAGTTTGAGTTATTTATAGTAGAATATTTTAAAAATACCATATGATTAAATGTAAATATTTCCCCTATACCACGTTATCACTTAACATTTTAAACATCCAAACTTAAGTTGAAGTCTTCTGGGATCAAGTACAAACAATTTTGCTGTCAGCTTTTTCAAGAACCAACTTTAATAAGGTAAACCAAGTTGCTCAGAAGAATTAAGATAACTCAAAATATCTGTACCATATTATCTGCTAAAATTTCGTATTTTTTGACATCTTGCACTATGTCAATACATTTCTCTCATGTCGTGTTGTGTTATGCCAGTTCATAGTGGGAAGAAGCATAACAGGATGTGACATTATGTAAGTGATGCACTGACATGTATAATTTTAAAAAGACTACCCTCCTGTTGGAAGCAGACACACACAGTTAATTCAGATCCTGGGAATTTAAAATGAAATTGATGAACAAAACTAGAAATGTCCATGAACTGATGAATGAATGATGTTGTTCACCAACCCAAAAGTAGATTGTGATATGTGACTACATTATCATCACTGAGGATCTCAGAGCTAAACATTACCCATGTATAAAGTAGTCATTTGCTATTTTCCAAATTTGACTAGATTCTTTACAGGTAGTCTAAGTAGTAAACATTTAAGGAGAGTATTTTTATTTAAAAAATTTTAGATTTTTCTTCTCCTCTGGGTCCACTTTTGATTGACATCCTTTCACAAGTGTGGTCCTTGCCATCAAGGTGGTCAAGACCAGTGTCTCTCACTGATCTGGTAGTAGTTTCTGCAGGTGAAGAAAGCAGCCTGGCTGGTGTCATACTAGGTCTTCAACATGGTCTTCACCATGTGCCAAGCCGTGTGGCTGACAGGGTCTTGGTGCTCCGGCCCGGTGTCAGGCCTGTGCCTCTGAGGTGGGAGAGCCAAGTTCAGAACATTGGACCACCAGAGACCTCCTGGCCCCATGTAATATCAATCAGTGAGAGCTCTCCCAGAGATCTCTGTCTCAACGCTAAGACCCAGCTCCACCCAACGGCCAGCAAGCTCCAGTGCTGGACACCCCATACCAAACAACTACCAAGACAGGAACACAACCACACCCATTAGAAAAGGCTGTCTAAAATCTTACTAAGTTCACGGGCACCCCAACAAACACCACCAGACGGAGCCCTGCCCACCAAAAAGACAAGATCCAGCCCCACCCACCAGAACACAGGCACCAGTACCCTCCACCAGGAGGCCTACACAACCCACTGAACCAACCTTACCCACTGGGGGCAGACACCAAAAACAACGGGAACTATGAACTTGCAGCCTGCAAAAAGGAGACCCCAAACACAGTAAGTTAAGCAAAATGAGAAGACACAGAAACACACAGCAGATGAAGGAGCAAGGTAAAAACCCACCAGACCAAACAAATGAAGAGGAATAGGCAGTCTACCTGAAACAGAATTCAGAGTAATGATAGTAAAGATGACCCTAAATCTTGGAAATGGAATGGAGAAAATACAAGAAACGTTTAACAAGGACCGAAAAGAACTAAAGAACAAACAAACAATGATGGACAACACAATAAATGAAATTAAAAATACTCTAGAAGGAATCAATAGCAGAATAACTGAGGCAGAAGAATGGATAAGTGACCTGGAACATAAAATAGTGGAAATAACTACCACAGAGCAGAATAAAGAAAAAAGGATGAAAAGAATTGAGGACAGCCTCAGAGACCTCTGGGACAACATTAATCTCAACAACATTTGAATTATAGGGGTCCCAGAAAAAGAAGAGAAAAAGAAACGGTCTGAGAAAATATTTTAAGAGATTATAGTTGAAAACTTCCCTAATATGGGAAAGGAAATAGTCAAGCCCAGGAAGTGCAGAGAGTCCCATACAGGATAAATGCAAGGAGAAACACACCAAGACACATATTTATCAAACTATCAAAAATTAAATAAAAAAAAATATTAAAAGCAGCAAGGGAAAAACAACAAACAACATACAAGGGACTCTCCATAAGGTTAACAACTGATCTTTCAGCAGAAACTCTGCAAGCCAGAAGGGAGTGGCAGGATATATTTAAAGTGATGAAAGGGAAAAACCTACAACCAAGGTTACTCTACCCAGCAAGGATCTCACTCAGATTTGACGGAGAAATTAAAACCTTTAGAGACAAGCAAAAGTTAAGAGAATTCAGCACCACCAAACAAGCTTTACAACAAATGCTAAAGGAACTTCTCTAGGCAAGAAACACAAGAGAAGGAAAAGACCTACAAAAACAAACCCAAAACAATTCAGAAAATGGTCATAGGAACATACATATCAATAATTACCTTAAATGTAAATGGATTAAATGCTCCAAACAAGAGACATAGACTGGCTGAATGGATACAAAAACGAGACCCATATATATGCCGTCTACAAGAGACCAACTTCAGACCTAGGGACACATACAGACTGAAAGTGAGGGGATGGAAAAAGATATTCCATGCAAAGGGAAATCAAAAGAAAGCTGGAGTAGCAATGCTCATATCAGACAAAATAGACTTTCAAATAAAGACTATTACAAGAGACAAAGAAGGACACTACATAACGATCAAGGAATCAATCCAAGAAGAAGATATAACAATTGTAAATATTTATGCACCCAACATAGGAGCACCTCAATACGTAAGGCAAATGCTAATGGCCATAAAAGGGGAAATCGACAGTAACACAATCATAGTAGGGGACTTTAGTACCCCACTTTCACCAATGGACAGATCATCCAAAATGAAAATAAATAAGGGAACACAAGCTTTAAATGTTACATTAAACAAAATGGACTTAATTGATATTTATAGGACATTCCATCCAAAAACAACAGAATACACTTTCTTCTCAAGTGCTCATGGAGCATTCTCCAGGATAGATCATATCTTCGGTCACAAATCAAGCCTTGGTAAATTTAAGAAAATTGAATTGTTTCAAGTATCTTTTCCGACCACAGTGCTATGAGGCTAGATATCAATTACAGGGAAAAAACTGTAAAAACTACAAACACCTGGAGGCTAAACAATATACTAATAAATAACCAAGAGATCATTCAGCAAATTAAAGAATACCTACAAACAAATGACAATGAAAACACGATGACCGAAAACCTATGGGATGCAGCAAAAGCAGTTCTAAGAGGGAAGTTTATAGCAATACAATCCTACTCCAAGAAACAATAAAAATCTCAAATAAACAACCTAACCTTACACCTAGAGCAATCAGAGAAAGAAGAACAAAAAACACCCTAAAGTTAGCAGAAGGAAAGAAATCATAAAGATCAGATCAGAAATAAATGAAAAAGAAATGAAGGAAACAATAGCAAAGATCAATGAAACTAAAAGCTGGTTCTTTGAGAAGATAAACAAAATTGATAAACAATTAGCTGGAGTCATCAAGTAAAAAAGGGAGAAGACTCAAATCAGTAGAATTAGAAATGAAAAAGGAGAAGTAACAACTGACCCTGCAGAATACAAAGAATCATGAGGGATTACTACAGGCAACTATATGCCAATAAAATGGACAACCTGGAAGAAATGGACAAATTCTTAGAAAAGCACAGCCTTCTGAGACTGAACCAGGAAGAAATAGAAAATATGAACAGACCAATCACAAGCACTGAAATTGAAACTGTGATTAAAAATCTTCCAACAAACAAAAGCCCAGGACCAGATGGCTTCACAGGTGAATTCTATCAAGCATTTAGAGAAAAGCTAACACGTATCCTTCTCAAGTTGCTCCAAAATATAGCAGAGTGAGGAACACTCCCAAACTCATTCTATGAGGCCACCATCACCCTGATACCAGAACCAGACAAAGATGTCACAAAAAAAGAAAACTATAGGCCAATATCATTGATGAACATAGATGCAAAAATCCTCAACTACCAAACAGAATCCAACAGCACATTAAAGGGATCATACACCATGATCAAGTGGGGTTTTTCCCAGGGATGCCAGGGTTCTTCAGTACACGCAAATCAATCAATGTGATACACCATATTAACAAACTGAAGGATAAAAACCATATGATAATCTCAATAGATGCAGAAAAAGCTTTCGACAGAATCCAACACCCATTTATGATAAAAAAAAAAAAAAACTCTTCAGAAAGTAGGCATAGAGAGAACTTACCTCAACATAATAAAGGCCATATATGACAAACCCACAGCCAACATCGTTCTCAGTGGTGAAAAACTGAAACCATTTCCTCTAAAATCAGGAACAAGACAAGGTTGCCCACTCTCACCACTATGGTTCAAAATAGTTGTGGAAGTTTTAGCCACAGCAATCAGAGAAGAAAAAGGAATGCAAATCGGAAAAGAAGAAGTAAAGCTGTCACTGTTTGCAGATGACATAATACTATACATAGAGAATCCTAAAGATGCTACCAGAGAACTACTAGAGCTAATCAATGAATTTGGTAAAGTAGCAGGATACAAAATTAATGCACAGAAATCTCTGGCATTCCTATACACTAATGATGAAAAATCTGAAAGTGAAATTTAGGAAACACTTCCATGTACTATTGCAACAAAAAAGAATAAAGTACCTAGGAATAAACCTACCTAAGGAGACAAAGGACCTGTATGCAGAAAACTATAAGACACTGATGAAAGAAATTAAAGATGATGCAAATAGATGGAGAGATATACATGTTCTTGTATTGGAAGAATCAGCATTGTGAAAATGACTATACTACCCAAGGCAATCTACAGATTCAATGCAATCCCTATCAAACTACCAATGGCATTTTTCACAGTATTAGAACAAAAAATTTCTCAGTTTGTATGAAAACACAAAAGACCCCAAATAGCCAAAGCAATCTTGAGAAGGAAAAATGGAGCTGGAGGAATCAGGCTCCCTGACTTCAGACCAAAGCTACAGTAATCAAGACAGTATGGTACTGGCACAAAAACAGAAATATAGATCAATGGAACAGGATAGAAAGCCCAGAGATAAACCCACGCACATATGGTCACCTTATCTTTGATAAAGGAGGCAAGATATATAATAGAGAAAAGACAGCCTCTTCAATAAGTGGTGCTGGAAAAACTGGGCAGGTACCTGTAAAACAATGAAATTAGAACACTTCCTAACACCATACACAAAAATAAAC
This sequence comes from Delphinapterus leucas, assembly GCF_059928025.1. Classification (NCBI taxonomy): domain Eukaryota; kingdom Metazoa; phylum Chordata; class Mammalia; order Artiodactyla; family Monodontidae; genus Delphinapterus; species Delphinapterus leucas. The sequence goes on along the minus strand of NC_143131.1, from coordinate 76,287,382 downwards.
TCAACATGATTTAAAGACCTAAATGTAAGGCCAGACACTATAAAACTCTTAGAGGAAAACATAGGCAGAACACTCCATGACATAAATCACAGCAAGATCCTTTTTGACCCACCTCCTAGAGAAATGGAAATAAAAACAAAAACAAATGAGACCTAATGAAACTTAAAAGCTTTTGCACAGCAAAAGAAACCATAAACTAGACAAAAAGACAACCCTCAGAATGGGAGAAAATATTTACAGCCGAAGCAACTGACAAAGGGTTAATCTCCAAAACATACAAGCAGCTCATGCAGCTCAATATCAAAAAAACAAACAACCCAATCCAATAATGGGCAGAAGACCTAAATAGACATTTCTCCAAAGAAGATATACAGATTGCCAACAAACACCTGAAAGGATGCTCAACATCACTAATCATGAGAGAAATGCAAATCAAAACTACAATGAAGTATCACCTCACACTGGTCAGAATGGCCATCATCAAAAAATCTGCAAGCAACAAATGCTGAAGAAGGTGTGGAGAAAAGGGAACACTCTTGCACTGTTGGAGGGAATGTAAATTAATACAGCCACTATAGAGAACAGTATGGAGGTTCCTTAAAAAACTAAAAATAAGACTACCATATGACCCAGCAATGCCACTACTGGGTATATACCCTGAGAAAATCATAATTCAAAAAGAGTCATGTACCACAATGTTCACTGCAGCACTATTTACAATAGCCAGAACATGAAAGCAACCTAGGTGTCCACTGACAGATGAATGGATGAAGAAGATGTGGCACATATATACGATGGAATATTACTTAGCTCTAAAAAGAAATGAAATTGAGTTATTTGTAGTGAGGTGGAAGGACCTAGAGTCTGTCATACAGAGTGAAGTAAGTCAGGAAGAGAAAAACAAATACCATATGCTAACATATAGATATGAAATCTAAGAAAAAATAAAAAGGTTCTTAAGAACGTAGGGGCAGGACAGGAATAAAGACGCAGACGTAGAGAATGGACTTGAGGGCGTGGGGAGAGGAAGGGTAAGCTAGGACGAAGTGAGAGAGTAGCATTGACATATATACACTACCAAATTTAAGATAGATAGCTAGTGGGAAGTAGCTACATAGCACAGGGAGATCAGCTTGGTGCTTTGTGACCACCTAGAAGCATGGGATAGGGAGGGTGGGAGGGAGAGGCAAGAGGGAGGGGATATGGGGATATATGTATACATACAGCTGATTCACTTTGTTATACAGCAGAAACTAACACAACATTGTAAAGCAATTATACTGCAATAAAGATGTTAAAAAATTTTTTTTTTAATTTGATCATTTAATTCCCAAGCAGGTAATTTATTCCAAAGCCCTCTTTGCCATATTTCTCTGGATATGATATGTTAAAGATATATTTTGTTTTAAACAATAATGATCACTACATTTTTCTCTTTTAAAAATAACATTTTCAAATAAAATATTACATGCTTATCATCGGAAACTTGATAAGCCCAAAAGAGTGTTAAAGATTATTGATAAACATCTCACCTGAAGATAACCACTCTTAATGTTTTAGAGTATTTTGTTCTAGTTGTTTCCTTAAGATTCATATCTACTTGTCTTCACTGATCTATATCTATATTGACAATCATTTGATTGCATTTCAAAATTTCGTGGATCTGGGACTTGGGCAGGGCTCAGTGGGCATTTCTTCTACTTTGCACATGACATTGTCTGAGGTTACTTGGTAATATTCAGCTGGTAGATAGGGTGGTCTGAAAGGTCTGAGATGGCTTTTCTTACATATTTGGCATCTTGGCAGGGTGGCTACATGACTTGGCCCAACTGGAGCTATTGGTTCTTCTCTTTTTGGGGGTCTCCATGGAACTCCTTGAATCAGTTAGACTGCTTGAGCTTCCTCACTGCATGGGGGCTAGATTCTAAGGGCAAATGTTCCATATGTATGTATACTTTAAAAGCAGGGTTGGAATTCCTCTGTATACCCAGTTTTGAATCTTGCATTTAAGGTTTAAAATCATATTATATGCATTTTCCTATTCCACAAAAATTTCTTGGCACTTGATCTTGATAGCTGCATAATATTACATATGATACTATGTAATTTACTTAGTCACTATCCTATTGTCACACAAATAATAATCTTTTTATTACATTAATAATATGTAATAAAAATTCCTGTGCATACATTTTTACCTGAATTTTGTATTGGTTCCTTAATGTGTAGTCCAAGAAGCAAAATTAGCTAAGTGTATGAAAAATTTTGAGGCCAGTGATATTGATTGTCAAATTGCTTTCCAGTAATGTAGTACTTATTCTCATTATCACCATTTAATACTTATTCACTATACCTTCATCAGCATTTTCATTTTTAAGTCTTCGTCCATTTGATGGTTATAAATATCTTACTGATGTTATTTAAGTAAGGCTGAAATATTTTCATGATTATTATTAATTTGTTACTTCCTTACCTATATTTGTTCATTCATCTATTGAGACACTATTTTTAAAATCAGTTTATCTGAATTCTTATATATATATATATATATATATTTTTTTTTTTTTTTTTTTTTTTTTTTTGCGATACGCGGGCCTCTCACTGTTGTGGCCTCTCCCGTTGCGGAGCCCAGGCTCTGGACGCGCAGGCTCAGCAGCCATGGCTCACGGGCCCAGCCGCTCTGTGGCATGTGGGATCTTCCCGGACCGGGGCACGAACCTGTGTCCCCTGCATCGGCAGGCGGACTCCCAACCACTGCACCACCAGGGAAGCCCTTATTTGCTATTCTTAATCTAGGCTATGCAGAAAGATAATAAAAATTAAGATGATTATACAATTAAAAATCTCTTTCTCAAGAAAAAAAGGATACAAAATATACTTTCAAAGCAGCATAAAATTTGATAACCTACTTCTAAAATAGCAAACAGTTTTTTCAAATGTTTCTAAAATTCTGGAAGTTATATTAACTGTGTATTGCCCTTTTATTGCAGAGTGAAAAATCATTTCTGATTTATATATTTATAAAATAGTAACTATTTTATATTAGTATTATATACATAGTTTCTCAAGAGAGAATAATGGCAATACATTCTACATAAAAATATTTTTATTGCCTCATTTAAAAAGCTGTTTGAATTATTTAAAGGATATGATTTCACTCCCTCCTTCTTTGATGTTCATTTTAGAACACTGTATAATACAGGTTATAAAAGTAGTGAAAGTAAAATGGCTGATATATAGATAGATGTAAGTATATAATAGCTGTGTATTTTGAATGCGAAGGACTGTGAGACTTACTGTAGAAATTCACTGCAAAATTTCAGTAGCAATATCACAGTTTGCTTTGGGGAAAAAAACACAAGAATGCAGGAACTCACAACAATTTTTTTTTTTTTTTTTTTTTGCTGTAAAATGAAAGCTTTTCATCATGATGTCCTGCCAAGATATGTCCTCAATAAATTGAAAGTCCTCCTCACTTTGAAATTCTGTAAAGTACATTGCCGTTGATTTTGAAACATATATTCTCTCACATTATTCTTACTCAGCCAGTTTGTTGGATGTCTGCTAACTTGCCTATTAGTCCTTTTCCATTAACCTTCCTTATCTGTCGTTGTTTTGTTATGCAAGTGTTCCTCTAAACTAGCTTGACCACTTACATTAGCCTTTCAGTGGTCTGGCTTACAGTTCTAGCTAACGCATGAATTGTCTGCATATACAGTTTTTCTTTTTTCCTTTTCTTTTCCTCCCTCCCTCCCTCCTTTCCCTCTTTCCCTTCCTTCCCTGTATTTGGCAGTCCTTAAAAGAAATGCTTACAGTAAACTTACATAACGACCACATAACATGATGCCATGTCAAACCGTTATCACCCCTCCACCAAACCTAACAAAGGCGACATGGTAATTGTTGCATTAAGACCCAGTGCAATGGCACACAATTGCATGATGCTATTTCACCCCCTTTCTTCTTGAGCCTTTCATAACAGTCTCCTTTATTGCTGATGGGTTTCTAACGATGGTGTCCATGTGGCTTTGGAACAACAGCAGAATGTTAATTTATTCCCCAGTGTTACCCAGGGGCCCCGACGTGGGTCCAGGATTGGTGATGCCCTAATTTAAATACTGGGTAGGACCAGGCTGATCAGGTGGCTCAGAGCTAGCACAATAGGCTGTGAGGGGGAAGACCCACTCCCTGATCAGGGCCGATCAGGAGGATTCCAAGTGTAATTGGCCTCTGGGGAGTGTGTAAGTCACTCTGTACACCCCCTTCAGACCTCCTTAATGCCTTGCCAGCTGGAAGGAAAAGTGCCTCTTGCATTGCCCACAAAGGAAGCGGGGACCGAGGGGAGTAGAACTGGAGAAATTAGAAAAGGGGAACGAGACAGCAACACAAATGAAGAGGTGGGTAATAATATTGTACATGTAAAAGCCGGGAGAGTGTGTCATAAACAAATGGGCTTGCAATGGTCAGTAGACAATGATATCCTGTTACCTCATTTCAAATGCTGACTAATTACAAAGAGCGAGAGGAAATTAGCACAGGAACCTCGTTCTTTGCCAAGTCCACATCAAAATGCTGTGAAAGAAAAACATGAAATCAATCTTCCATGGCTTTAAAGAACTCATAGTTCCTGAAGTTTAAAGCTCCGCACTAAGCCCTCCAAAGTATAATAAGACTTACTGGATGTTCAAATCTCAGAAATTAGGCTTGTAAGAGGAAAAAAAAAAAAAAAAAAGAAACACTATGGCTGTCACCTTTGTTGATCTGGACAACATGCTTAACATTCTATTCTTTTGTTTATTTGTTTTTTATATTTGATTTTTATTTTATTTTATTTTTTTATACAGCAGGTTCTTACTAGGTATCAATTTTATACCTATTGGTGTATACATGTCAATCCTAATCTCCCAGTTCCTCCCACCACCTCCACCCCCAATTCCCCATCTATTCTTTTCTTTACTCTGATATTATTGTTTAAATCCCCAACTCCAATTCTACTTGCTTTATGTCAAATAATGATTTGATGAAGTGGGAAACAAATATCTTCTTGGACAGAGTTGTCTCTTGACATTTCTCTGAGGATGCATGTGGCTTGTTTCAGGATCTGAGTTCTTAAACTTCCCATTCAAACAGGTGCTGGTAAATAGTAGAGCTGTTTGTTGTTATTTTGTAACTTTTTCTGAATGTAGAATTTTTGAAAAGGAAATCACTTTCTTCTACTGATTTACAGCTTAAAGATACATCACCACTGAAAAAACTAAAACAACAAAAATCAGTTCCCAAAATAACTTAGACATTTAAATAGGCATAAATCCAAAAAACAAGCAAAAAAAACACCCCAATACAAAAAACAAACAAAAACAACTTTAAGAAAAGCACCAACCTTTGCCAGAATGTGTGCTGGCATGAAATAATGCTAACTAAGAGAGTCAGTAAACCAAACATGCAATGTGACCCGGACAGTGAGAGGCCTCTCTTGAGTCCAGGTTTCCTGCTCCTTAGTGAGGGCCGGTAGTAATTGACCTAAGGGCGCTTTAGGATGCTGCTGCTTAGGTACCACAGGTCACTGTGGGATAGGGCCAGCGCTCCAACCTGCTTTCAACAGGAGTAGTACCATTGTTTTTCAGATATGGGGTTTTGGAACAAGATGTCTTTTGGGGGAAAAAATTCATAATTCTGCTGGTTTAAAATAATTTAAAAGGACTGGACTAGATGATCTCTTGGGACCCAGTCAGTTCTGATATTCTATGATTCTATGTGAAATATCTCATTGAAAACCCACCTCAAGATAAAGTACTGTATCTGGAAATTATCAGTGAGGAAAGAAGGAGTCTTATCATACTTGAAGATAAAACTCAGGCTTTTTCCTGTGACCAAAAAAAAGCCGTTGTAGGAAATTAAATAACCCTTCTTAATGGTAGTCACGTAGATATCTTTCACTTGCCATTTTAATGGGGTAATTTGCTGCTGGCAGGGCAGGGAGAAGACAATCTTTTAAATGTCACCCTCCTTCAGGTGTGAGGCTCTTACTGTGCTTCTGTTTCCTTCCTGGGCATTCTGGTGAAGGCAATGTTGCCATAGATTCATTTGCTATCGTAGTGGTAAAAAATAGGGTAAAAAAATAAGAAAGCCAGTACCAAATTAAGACAACTAAAAAAGTATAATGAGGTTAATATTTTTGAAAGTATTGCTGATGTATTTAGCAAGTTGCTTAGTAACTCCTCATCCATCGAACCAATAGCATTTATAGTTTCAAGCTGAATCCCTGAGAATAGAGGTCATAGCTCAGTTTAGAGTAGCAAGCTTGATTCTGAAGTGGAAGGGTTTTCTAAATTCCATAAGCTTTACTCCGCATGCCAACTTCACTGCAGAGACATGGAGAACATGGAAGCAAAGTTCCCATCAGGGGGAAGTATAAGGCCTTCTGATGGTGAGAGGAGTGGTCGAGAGAAGAGAAAAGGGGCAAATGTAGGAACTGAGGCATTCATGTACAGGCTTACCTCTAGGCTTAAAACCTCTGTTGGCAGGGGGAGGGGTAGTGAGACTGAGGGTCATGGCTTGAGAAGGAAGCCTCAGCAGAGGAACACTGTATATATTTGGTATTTAGAATTCTGGAGGAGAAATTTTCTCATAGAAAATCTTTCCCAATAGGAAGTGGCTGCAGCAGAGAAGACATGCTGAATGGCTTGGTGAGGTAGACACAAGCCTGAGACATGATCTCAGACATGTGGGACACAGTTGAGGCTGTTGGCTGGGCAACTACCAATGCTGTCATTGAGGTGACGGTCACAGTGACCTGTGGCCGAGGCCTGCATCAGGGCAGACTGCCCAGGTGGAGACCCAGATGAGAGCCACATCCAGGGCTCAGGCAATCTACAGCCCAAAGGGAGCCTAGGGAGTGACCTTGTCATTAAGAGAGAGGGCTGAGCTCACCAGAGCGCTGTCCCTGTGTGCTGTTGCTGCTGAGAAGAGGGACCACAAATGTCACCAGGTCAGATCAGCAGTGGGGTCAATAAAGACAGAGACGGATGCCCAGAGATGAGCAGGGCTGGATATTTCCCCACCCACACGGGCTACATAAACTCCCCGTGCACTCAGATGCCAGGCTGAGCATAAACAGGAAGAGACCGTTGCCTGGGACTGTTGGGATTTTAGCACTCAAGTCTGCATTTTGGGGGACACCTCAGTACTGGCCAATTCAGGACAGTTGATGACCCTAGCTTCAAGTTCAAGGCAAGATTTATAGAAAAATGCTTCATCTAATAGCATAGTGACCAGAAGCAGAGCTGCCTCAACTGTGCAGTGGCCTGAAAGCAAAATCTGCCCGGTCAGTAAAGGCATCAGTCATCATGGAGCTTTGCCCATTAAAAGATACTGTAATTTTTTGATTGCTCCAGGTGAGTTAAATGAGATGCTTTGTTCCAGTATCATAAAATGTCTTTTGGATCTGGGTTATTGCCCTTTCTGGTAATTTCTCTCATTTCAAAATAGATATTACTCTTTCTTTTAAGCCAGATTGAAGGGGCCCATGATTTAGGGTTAACGGTTTTAAGTTACAAGTCTAGTTCTTTGAAAGGGAGAAGGTAATACTGTGGGCTTCTCTAATGGCATTTGTACATTTCCCATTTCCCACCATGTTTCCAGTTCATGGTTCATCGAGGCAACTTAGCATGGTGGTTAAGCAGGTCAGGACTGGCTTCAACTTCCCTGGTTCAAGTCCCACCTCTCAATCTTCACTTGCCAGACCTTGCAGACCTTAAGTCATGGTGCCTTGGTTTTCTCATCTGTGGGATGGGATGATGCCGATAATGGGACTATTACTTACCTTGCAGTGTTTTGTTAGGATTAATGAGATAATGCATTTAGAGCTCTTTCAGTATGTCTGGGCACATAGAAAACACTCAGCGGAGGAGAAATACTCCTCCATTTACTAAGTTTACTAAGTTGGAAGCTCTTTGAACATAGAGACATTGTCTACACTTTTGCCCACCTGTTCATCCTTAGTATGTAGAATAGAATAAGCATTAAATAATGTTAGCAATTATTGGGATTAATTTTTGAAAAAGAAAACTACCCACAATCTTTATACCATTCTTTGTATTTCTCTCGTTCTTAAAATTTCTTCTTAAACTTATAAGAGAAATAAACAAAGAAAACCTGAAAATTCATTGGAGGTAAATACTTGCACATTGTTATGAAGACACAGGCATGTTTGTAATCTCAAATTTTCTGTCTTCTAGAACATCTGAGACAGGCAGAATGGGTCAAACACCAATCCAGGAATCTGAAAATCTGGCTCCTGGTATTTTCTCTGTTCAAAAAGTTTTCCAGGGCTTCCCTGGTGGCGCAGTGGTTGAGAGTCCACCTGCCGATGCAGGGGACACGGGTTCGTGCCCCGGTCGGGGAAGATCCCACATGCCGCGGAGCGGCTGGGCCCATGAGCCATGGCCGCTGAGCCTGCGTGTCCGGAGCCTGTGCTCCGCAATGGGAGAGGCCACAACAGTGAGAGGCCCACGTACCGCAAAAAACAAGAAAACTTTTCCGTAGAGTTCTCTTCAAAATCTTTAAAATTAGGGGGTTGGACTAGATGAGCGCTAAGGCCATGTCCAGCTCCAGACTTCAGCAATTCGAGCAGAGAACGAAACAAAACAGTATACAATTAAGTGCTAAATTGTACTGAACAGCATGATGATGCTTTTTAAAAGCTTCACCCTTTTCTCTCTTAAAAAACCCTTCAAGGTTAATGTTACCCTTTTCCTTTTGAAAGGCTGCTTTCCTTGTGAAGGACTATTGTGATTCAGATGAAAAAAAAGAGAACGCGCCTGTGTCGAAGATTCCCCAGGGGCTGAGAACACCTAACGGCAGAGACATGGCTAACGTTATTGCACACCACGCGTCAATGAGGGAATAAACATGTCTCCTATCCAGAAGGTTCATGAACTGAAGGAGGCTGGCAAATTACTTTATAATGACAGCCATCCTTGCAGCAGGGCAGAAACAACAAGCAGCATTGTCTCTGCATCTTGAGGTAGCTGAACATCGCACCACCTCTCAAATTTCCTTGCCCCGCCCCCGGTCCTTCCATTTGTACTTTTTCCCCCATGGAAGGCAAATTGCTCTAGTCTTCTTGCTGAGAAAGCACGTTGTGAGTTGCACAGCTGAGTCCGATGGCCTGGGATAGTCTACAGCCCTAATTTGCTAAATGTAGGCAGGAAATAATTTCATTTCCCCTGAGCCTCTCTCTTTTAAGAGAAGTCTGAAAAAACACTTCATAGGCTCTAAATTATAACTTAGAATGTGCTGTACTTCCTTTGATGGCACTGAATGACTGACTTCTCCAAGTATCCCTGGAATCAGGCAAATCTAAGAAGAAAAGACTGATACTCTAGTCCTGAAATCTCACTCTATTTGGCGAGGCAAGGTCGCCATTTGCTTTTCTCACAGCTTGTTTGTTCTGGCACTAATTCTCTCACATAAATCACAAGCTTTTCTGAGTAAGGATGCATGCATAGAGGTAGGGAATTTGGTTCTAGTCGAAATTTCCTTTGTTGCTTGAAGTTTTGAAAGCTTTCTTTGAGTGTGTGTAGACACAGCTACTCCTGGCACCACGGACACACTAGTACCTCTTCACGGGCTCTAGGGTATGTTGGTAGTACCGTGTTCTGTCAGGTATCCTTTCTGACAGAAGGAGGAAGGGGTAGGAGCAAAGTGTACGCTGGGTAGGAGATTCTCTGTGCACAATTTTATTTATCTGAGTGTCAATGACAAATAGTACTTGATTTAGGCCAAATGCCGAGTCTCCCATATTTCTTTTCAGTGGCATCGTCCTGACTCTCAGTCTTATTCCTTTGCTCTCAGGCGCAGCTGGGTGGAAAGTAGAATGCTCTGGGACTACTGGCTTCTTAGTGTAGCACGCTAGTCACAGGGGTCCTGCCTGAGGCTGTGGCTCTCATAAGGATAGTCCCAACCAGTCCCCTTTGTCTTTTCTTCTTGCCTTGTGGGTGACTCCCTGTCACCCACACGTCTGTCCCTTTGCCTCAAGACTATGTAGATGCCCGGAGCCCTTTCTCATTGGCATTCACGCTCATGCCACTGCTGATGCTGTCTGTTAATTATGATGTTGCCCACTCCCCAGTAGTGTGGGCAGGTGGGCATGTGGGGTTTAAGAATCTCTCAGGGCTTTTTGGAGGGAAGCCAAGCATAATTTTGTAGGCTGGTGAGTGGGAAAGGGAGCCCCTGCAGTTAGGGAATGACTTATTTTTTTAGAGCACTTTGTATTTTGGATTTGTTAACTTGTTCATTGGCTGCTTGTCTCTTAAGAGCTTATGCTACAGGACAGCAGAGACTATCAGTTCTACCGATATACCTAGCCTCTTAACTCAGCACCTAGCATGTATTTGGTGCTCAATAATGTCTATTAATAAATATCTATTGAATGGAAAAAAGAAAAATTCCTTCAAACTTGTGTTTCATGTGTGCGTGAGAAAGAAGAGGGGGGATGGGGGAGATAGATAGATGTGGGAAAACTTCACATCAGAGGTTTTCAAATTGTTCCGTTTACAGTGTGCTCCTAGTGTCTCAGTAATTTTTCTCACAGCATTCCCAGGCCAAAAGAAATAATATAACTGTTGCATTAAGTGGTTGGGACCAAACAATTTAATAAGTACTTATGTCCTAAGAACTTAATGGCCATTTAAAAACCACAAATAAATTGAAAAAATACATTTTCAGTTCATTCTCATCCAATATTACATATAAATGGGATATGTGTGCATATTGGACTGTACAACTTCTCAAACTTTGGAATTAGAGTAGACATTATTAGCCTCAGGTCCTGTTCCACATTCTGTGTTGATTTTCATGTGATACTTGCTCATAGCAATTGCTAAAACCCCAGTTTCACAAGGACATGACACCATCAAAAGGAATCTAGCACAATCTAATATTGAAACTGGGAACCACCTCAAGCAGCTGGTTTGTATATCTGACAGATAAAGAATATCTCTGTGTTTCCCTGTAAAATTTAAAAATATCCTATGGTGAATTGACTGTGGCACCCTGGGGCATGTTGGCACAAAGTTTGGGAACTTCATGGTTATGCTCACGTTGATTTCAAATACAGGAGGAATCACAGTTACGATGATGAAAAGGTAATAAAAGTTTTAATCATGTTGCAAAGCGCTTACCAATTATGGCTAATTTTAATTCCATAATAGTCATCATTAAAATATGTTTTGGGTTAACTTTGCTACGTTGAATTTGACTAAAAGTTGACCCTTACTTTCAAAGGCTATGACTCTAGAGCAATGAGACCAGTTTCTCATGTTATTCACATGAACTGGTCTCCTTACTGTATATTCCACAGGTTTAACCTTCACACTTTGTGCCCCACGGAGCATGGTTATCTGCTTATAACTTAAGCGTATAGGGGTTGTACTGCTGGTCTGGCTCACACTTGCAGCGTTAGAGAGCTTATGGCATCTGCAACGCATCACAACATTTGTGTCAAAACCTACAAATTATCCGTTGGAATTTACTTAAAGGCTTCCAGTGAAATCCTATGACAAATAGGTCCAATCTAACATTGGCCTTCTCACTAAATGCTTTATTCTTGGCATTTATAAATGTTTACAAATGCGTTCTTGAGTAAATTTGGGTTTTGAAGATAATTTATAAGGCTTAGCATTCCTTCTTTAGAATTCAGCTAACCACTGCTCTTTCTCAGCTGAAATGGGAGACCTCAGAGGGTTAAGTGAGTTTCACCTCCACAAAAAGTCTACATCAAGTATTTCCTTAAATGTGGACTTCTTGACAAACACATCTCTCTATTTGCAAGGCCCATGAATTTAAAGCATCCAGTAATAACAGGCCTGTTCTCCCTCTCTGAGCTGGAAGTTCCTTGTGAAATGGTATCCTGCCCAAGTGCCACTGCAATAACACTCTGAGTCCTAACGTTGGTGTCAAAGTGCCAGTGAACCAAGACTGGCAGTGGGCTAGTTTGGGAGGGCTGTCTGCCTCCGCCTACTCCCTTCTCTCCCTACTGATCAGCTCGCCCACACAAGCTATTCCGCTTGTCAACTGTTCATAGATAAAGGGAGAAGGGGATGAAGAGAAATTATGACATGCCTTTCCCTTTCACTCAATACCCGGATCACCCTGTTAGTGATCCAGCCTTGGAGGGCATGCGAGCTCTGGCCCCTCTAGATTAACGGCTTCATAAGCAGATCCTCCAAGTAAGAGGTACACCCCTCGATAAAGGCGGCATCACTTACATAATGTTTTGACAATATCTAACACTTTCACAGACATCCTTAAATTGAATACTTAAATACATGAGCGTCTGTATTAATACATGACTTGCCTGATTATTTAATCATCTTTTCCTTTCTGTTAAATGACCGACTTAATGAAGGGCAGTAAGCAGCTGTATTGCTAGGGTCATTCGGGTGGGTGAGAGCCCTTCTGCAGTATTTCGCATCTGGAGTAAGAGAGCTACGAAAAAGAAATCGATGCTGTAAAAATACTTGCTTTTTGGTAAACTAAGGCTTAGCTCTCCAGGGCCACACAATGTCACAAGTGCACACATTTTAGCTCCTTCTCTCAACCCATCTCCAGTCCAAATCAAAATGGGGACAAAAATAATCCTGGCTTTTTATTGTCATGAGGCTCCAATGGGATAATGTGCCTAAAGCTCTTAGTACATAGCAAGCATGAAATAAATTAGTTTTTTCTCCTCCTCTTCCACATTGTTATTATTGAGTTAAACAATTATGTGAAATAGTTGTACCATAATGTAAATTTATATTAATGGCCCCAAAATGTTGAATCTCAGTTGGACATCACATGAGAAGAAAAATAATTAAATAAAGAAATTCTACCTATCATGAAAAATTACCACAAAATGAATATGGCCCTCAGAGGTCCTGACTCCTCGGTTGTAAGAACGACTTACCCTGAGGCAGTGATGCTCACTGTGCAGCTTGTGAACTGCTCACAACACTTAACAAGCAGTTTGTGGCCCATTATAGCCTGATTTACTGTGTGTACCCTGTGTGTGTGCTTCTGTCTCTCTCAGAAAGGAGTTTCAAGTAAAATGTGTAGGTTCCACTCTCTGAACCTTAACATATGGCACACGGCCATTTGCCCCATGAGCATAGAGTACTTGGTACCTCAAGGTGATGCCTTAATTCTCCATAGCAACCATGAGGGATAGGTGTAGGTGACATCGTTGTGGTTAGTGGTTAAATGGTTATAAACATTAACATGTTACACAAGCGGTAACAGGAGAATGAGCTGAGCCTCACAACTAATGGAGCGGGCTCCTCTGGTGGAGGGGTCCCATCAGAGATGAAAAAGCTTTTAGATATACTTAATGCAGGTGTTTCAAAGATGGAGGGAGCAAGGTAGAGGCAGTGTTTGTGTGTATGTATCTTTCAGAGAGAGAGAGAGTGGGAGAGGGAGAGAGATTTTACTGGTTTTAAAGAGAGGGACCTCGGGGGATGGTGGTGTGATGAACTGGGAGATTGGGATTGACATATATATATAAATATGTATAAAATTGATAACTAATAAGAACCTGCTGTATAAAAAAATAAAAGAAAATAAAATTCAAAAAAAATAAATAATTAAAAAAAAAAAAAAGAGAGGGATCTCTTTTTTTCCCCCCCATTTGTTTTCATGTACACAGAGGCTTTCCTGCTCTGGACTCCTTTCTGAAAGCTATCTTCTGTGCAATATGCATATGGTAGGTACAATTTTTCCTCCTTTTAATGCAGTTGCCTTGCAGAGACTAGCAAAAGAGTTATTTGAATCTCATAGAGACCAGCTTTTTCTGATTATATTTTTAACCTTATTTTGTCAGTTCACACTGTCAGGCTTGTAGGCCATCTCCTTCAAAAGACACCTCATTTTCATTTTCAATCAATTTCTCTCCACGATTTTTCACATAGCTTCCTTCACACTACTAATTCCACTTCAAAGCTGGTATCCTATCCCACATCCCTGAGCTTGCTGTGCTAACATGTTTAAACATGATTAGTCTTTATTAATGTAAGAGACAAAGCTCTAAGAATCACACACCTCTTAATTTGCTATAGTTCCAAAGGGGGACCTCAACCCCAGAAACTGAAAATGAATGGGCTCCTTGAGATGCAGATATACTGGGCATTTTCTGTCTAAGTGGGAAGTTTTGCTTTATAGTTGAAGATGGGATTTTTTCTCCTGGTTGCCTTCCAGTTCAAATCCCTGCTATATCAAATGCCGTGAAATATCCAAATAATCACATATTTCCTGGTCACATCAGAGATGATGATTAATTTACTTTCAGCAATGTTTGTTACACGTTTAGTTCAGGAAATGAAGGGATTTTGACATCATTGTGGTAGTATGTTACCCCCATTATAATATTATAATAGAATACTCTATCAGTGTGGTACTCATGTATTCCATTATTCAACAAGTACGTGCCAAAAATTGTGGTAGGCACTCAAGAAAAGGTGGAATTGGATGAGATGACCCATAAGGGAGTTAGTTAAGGTGAATACTTTATCTGTTTAGTACTGTCATGAAAATTCTATCTAAGATTTCAAAATATTTAATATTATACATATAATATACAAATATCTGATATTGGTATATGTTGCTTATTTTATAAAGATTCGTGTGTTACACATATGCAATAAAACATTAAAATAAGGCTGATATACTAAGGATCTTATAAAAGAGTCGAGGAGATTATTGGATCTGAAATCTAAGCTAAGGATAATTTCTACACTTGCACATTAAATTTAGTTCCTGTGCAGGTCACAAAGGCCAATAAAGAAATTTCATGAATCATGTAGTATTCATTTTCTAATAAAAGGATATATACTAGTTGGTAAGAAGAAAATGTTCCCGGAAATGAACTCTAACCAGGAATCTAATCCTGGATTGCTATAATAAAAGAAAATATCTTTAATACTGGCCTTTACAGAAGATGAAGAAAATGTATTCATATGGTCATTTCTTATAGTGAGCCTTGGTAAAAATCAAGAGAATAATACTACATTGCAATTTTGTGAACCTGTTTCTACAGGGAATAAATGACATAGTCATCAGGTGTCTGGAGCCTGCTGTTTTGTTGCAGCTAGAGGCAGCTGGGGGTTCTGCCATGCTCCCTGGCTGGGTATGCACCTGAACCCAGCATTTCTCACATGACTTGACTGAGAAAGCCCAGCCCCAGGCCCCTGCTGACAATGTTGACAGCAATGCCACCTTCAGCAGGCCCCCAGTGCTGGGCTGTTCCTGAGCAGTGGGCAGGTTCTTCACCGTTCCAACTTCCACCTCACCACTGCCTTGGCAGCCACCTTGGTCTACTCAACAGCTATTTGGGCTCCCCTTCTCCTCACCAGCAATGCTCCTAGACTCTTTTACCTGCTGCTGGGGCTCATGTTTGGGCATCATAGGTGACTTGTAGCCTAAGTAAGTGGAGAATTTGGAAGTATTTCAAACTGTTAACAACCAGGATGGTTATACCAGTATATGTCTCATGCCCTCTAATAAGAATGTCATCTCCCTTCCACTGAGCTCACTTAGTACTGCATGGTTTCCCTTCTCAAGGACACTTATCATATAGATTTCTCATCTTCTCTACTGGACTGTGGTATCCGTGCGGGTGGTGTTCATGTCTGGTTTGATTTGTATGCCCCACAGCACTTAGCACAGTCCCTTATACTCAATATCTGTTGAATGAATAAATGAATGTGAGACATTTCACTAAGTCCTTTGAATCTGTGAACATGGGTATAAAGAGGTGAGGTGTCTTGTAATATGTTCCATCTCTTGATTTTCACTCCATTGAATACTGAGAGTGTCTATCCTTTCTCATATGGGATGAGTTTTACATCTAATTATAGAGTTATAAAAATTTGATTCTTGAAGGTGAAATCCTGAGGAAAACAGATATTATCAGACCCTGGTCCTTGAAGTATTTTCTCTTTGAGCGTGAGCAGAAGTCTCATGTTGACTAAGAAGGCTGCTCTAAGGCTTCTTTCTTCTAACTTTATTATAAATAGGGTCACCATAAAATTTGTTGTCAAAATTGGGATACTTTTGAAGGCGAAAAATGGCTCTTTTCATAATATGTTAGGACTGCAGGCATTAGCCTTGGGCAATGGGGATGTATGGTCAGCTAGTTATATTTTTATTTTATGAATCACTGGTTGCCAGCGTGACAATCTGCCTTCCATCTCCTTCAATGGCCACGAAAGAGGCAAGAAATGATACATGTAGGGCATTTAAAATTTCCCCAAATTGCCTTTTTTAATGTATGCAATAGATTGGGATATTTCTTACAATGTTCATCTCACCTCAAGGCACAATCTCAATTCCTAGACGTAAAATAGAATGAAAGAAAAATGGCGTCCTTTTTCATCCTAGAATATAGAAGATAAAAATTGATACAAGTACCATCAAGGCAGGTAGCTGGTAAAATTCTCAGAGAAGAACTTTACTTCCCAGTAGATGATTTTTAATTGTAGGCTTCAAAATTTGGTAAGGTTCTGGTGGAGAGAAGGGGATCAGTATCAGTGGAACACTCAACACTTTTTCCTTCATTGCAAAGGATATTTCATCTCAGCTTAGAGGAACATGGTGGGGAGGCAGAATGGCTGATATGAAATAAAATAGAAGCCTGAGCACTTGGGGGTCAATTCCGGCTGTCTAAGTGATCAGTCATTTGCTTGCAGTGTGAAGTGTCTGCATTTTTCACAGTAATATTCTTGTTTGTTTCTGTAGACCTTGCAGGTCTCATTGTATCTATGCTGATGGCCTTGTCATCACGGCTGATGATCAGGATTCTCTTTGTTGGCCTTACGTGACTCAGTGACCTTCAGTAATTGAGGATGGAATGTGGAATTAAGTGCATAAGGGTAAAGCAAGTGTCTGTAGTGAGATCTTCTCTCCCCTAATAAGGGAGCAAACATTTGTCAGAAATGACCAGTTTTCTTGGGACATTTAAAGGAGTGGAAATAAAGGGACTCTCCATGCCTTCATAAATTACATAAGAGTATCCCATCTGCTCATCTTCACCTGGTAATTTGGAATGGAAAAATCTCTTGTGCATAAACTGCCTGTCTGAATCTACCACAGTTAATCCAGAAGAGAAGTGGGAATGGGTAGTAGGCTTTTTTTTTTTTTCAAATTTTGTTGTTAATTAAAAAAACAATTATCAAGACTTTCTAATTACTTTATAAGTGCTATATGGCCTGTACCTGCTCCTTAGCAAATTAGTAAGGTAATGTTGGAAACATCTTATTAAACAGAATTACTCTGTTTCCTCCTCCAGATTCACATATCTACTTAATAGACCTCTTCTTGTGCAGCACTTTCGTGAAACATTTATATCCATTAAGTGATCTCACAGTTATTAGCATTGTGCATTGGTTTTTAAATGTTCTTTACCCAGGACCTACTAAATTGACAGGCTGCTATAAGGGTGAGTAGGGACAGACATCAACTCTTCAGATCTTCAAAGATATTCCCATAAAGCAAGTTAGTATTTTGGAAATAATAAGATCTTTCTGGTGTAGGTTATAGAGATTCATTGAGAAGATAGTGCCTAAAGGGAAATAGAGCCTAGAGGTCCATAGAGGGTCCCTGGGACAGAATGGGAGTATCTGTAGTCAGGGGCTGACAAGTAAAAGACTAGAACAAAATGTGAGCCACTGGAGAGCACTGGCAAAGGGAGAACTTAAAGGAGAGAGGTGACTGTGCTCTAGACGTCAGGCCCATGGGAAAGATGCTGCTCAAAGACCTTGACGGATGGGGCTTCATCCAGTTGGGAGCTTCAGAGACTACATCAGGGTCTGCAGCACATCCTTTTGAATCTGAGTGGAACCAAGTTGAGAATGAGGAAGCAAGCAGCCAAAATATAGGAATCATGATCTCATAGTTTTAAATAATCTTTGAGTAGATGATTTATATCATATAGCCCATCCTAGAACTATATGATATTGGAGCTTGAATATGAAGATTGAGACATATTCAGAGTTGTTTTGAATTTTCTAAATTTGAATTGACTTTCATTTAATCTAAATACATTTTAATTCTTTTATATAACAGTTCACGTAAGATTCATGATGATGGTACTCATAATTTTTTTTCTTCTTTAGTTCAGTACTCTGTAGTTCTAGGAGCAGTGTCAGGATCACATTTTTTTTTTTCTTTATACCAAATTGTTACATGAGGCTTGCTAGCTTGTCCAGCAACACAGAATGTATGCAGGGGATCTGGAATTAAACATAAAATTCCCTCTCTGCTTGCCTACATCTGCAGTGATCAGTCCACCATGCCCTGGGTATCTAACAGATATTATCAGTCTGCAAATGCTTTGATGTCACATACGCCAAGCCACTATTTACCAGAATGAGAGTCTCATTTTTGGCATGCCTTGCTCATGAAATATTTGTGGAGTGTTGGCGAAGCTATGGAAATCCTTTTATTTGTAGGAATTAAAAAAAAAAACCCAATTCATCATGAATAAAGGGTTCTTGTAGGGATTTTAAGGGAACACTGGGTCACAATTTGAATTTCAAGTAAGATTCAGAGAAATTTTATGGAGATAGAGGGGAAAACAGGAATAGAATCTATCAATTGTAAAATAAGTATTATGACTAAAAGTTAAAGGATTTTGGATCATTAGGCAGTGAGAGTTGAAAAATAGTTTATCAGTTTACCATTTTTAGTAAGACAAAGAATGAGTAAGTGGTAGAAGGCCCTGACAAGCCTCATTGAAAACCTCATTGGGACTGTTTAATTGCAGGAGTGACTGGGTGGACATAGATGGCTGAAGATGGTTTGCTTTGTGCCAGAGCAGAGTTGGGAGAGGGACTTCACCCTATTTTGGTCAGGGACACTGCTGGGAACAGGAGAGCAGTGGCAGAGCAGGGCAGAGAGCTAGATGGAGCAGCTAATGCACCCGGACTGGTTGGTGGTGAGGTGGGAGTGTGGGCACTGGGCAGATCAGGAGGACTGGCCTGGAGAATTCCTTCTGGGCACCCCAGAAATGCTTCCAGTGGACTCTGCAGGTTTCTGGTGAGACAGGAAACTCATGCCACAGTAATTTGGTACATATATCAACAGTTCCTAAATCTCCTGAGGGAAGTAACAAAAGAAGTCTCTGTGGCTGTGGAATAAGTGTACTTTTGTCCATTGTCCTCCACCCATGGACCTCAGGCAGCAGAGACTTAGATACAGTCAAGGTTACTCACTTGAAATAGGAGTGAAATGGAACGTGAAGGAAGCACAAGCCATACTGAATTCTCTTACATAGTTTATCTAAGGCCAGCCATTACATGTAGATTGTCTGGAATGCACTTTGCCTCTACCTTCTAATTACAATTACTTTAGGATGTCCCCAGAAAGCCTCCACTGTTCAATTTTATCCCATTAGCATACGTACATCCCCTGATTTCACATACTGATGTCCCCTGGGTTATCCTTCCCTTTGGTCCCTTCTTTGGGACCTTCTTTATTACTGTAAGTTACCCTGGGTACAATAGGAGTTCAATAAATATTTATTTAATAGATTAATAAAATTGAATTTTTCTTCCTCAACATATCTCATCTAAAAAGGAATTATTTTCTTATTGCAAATGTTACGTTAATTGTTCATTTTTTTGAGATTTAAAAAAATAAGTTGTCTTATTGTAAGCACAGTTTGTTATTGTGGCTTTTTCATTACCACAGGAAAAATATTTTGGCCAAGAAATATATTATATTAAAATAAAAATGAACTGTAAAAATTAGTGACTTGTCTGTAATGCAAAGATAATTTTTAGAAATCTAGTTCTTTTGAGATCCTATGAACATATGTTATAGTAGTATAAGAATTAGTAAGTTCAAAGTTGTTTTTTTCCCAGTAAAAGACTTTTCTTCAAAGTGCACTTATTTTTGAGTTGCAATTTTCTCATTTTTAGGAGATAGGGATAGTAATACCTTTTCCACTGCCCTCTTGTTTATTGTGACATTCAAATAATGGATTTAATTCCTTTGTAAAGTATCAAGCCCTCTACAAGTATTAGAATACAAGGAATCTTCATTCATTCATTTATTTATTCAAGCATTTTCAAGCCCTTGTGTGTATGAATGCCAAGGAAAATGCTATAAAGGATTGCCCTCCTCTTCAAATAAATGCCTTTTAAATTTACAACATCCAAAATTGTTAGCCCAAGTCGACCAATCATACAGATTAACCAACCACCCAAATAAGAGAGGGCAAATTTCGAAAATCCAGAGAAAACATAAGTCTGACTTAATGACATACATCTCTGGAAGGAGGAACACTTCAGGAAGTTTGGAGAACTTTCAGCAATAGTATTTTAGTTATAAAGCTGCAGACTAAGCCAACAAGGAAGAAAAGGTGGTGCTGTTCAAAGAAAACTACCTGCCAGTGTTTGAAGGCCCATACTCAGAGACATTAGATTCATTCTGTGTGTTTGTCTCTGAGGGGCACAGTAGGACCAACAAGGGAAAATTACAAGGGCATAGATTTCCATATATTACAAGGGAGAGATGTCTAATATGGTAAACTATCCAACACTAAAATGAGATGCCTGAAGGGTGATGAGTTTCCTGTCACTGGAAGAATTCAAGGACAAAATACACTACCTCTTGCTTGAGCTGGAGGCTTTTAAGGTATTTTCCAAAGCTGATCTGATTCAATGATTCTACTCTTGAAGTTGGTCTCTTAAGCTGTGAGAATCCACTCCCCCTGCCCTTTTTGGACCCCCTCTTCCAGCTGTCTTCTCCCCAGAAGACATTTGAGTAAAGTGAAGAAAAAGGAATTCTGCTATTAAGTATGGAAAGATTCTCCTTTAAGATGAGATTTCTGTTTAAGGATAAACCCAGGGTCACAATTTTATGTTTTTACTTTTAAAAATAATTTAAATGGAAGCATAAGTGTTTAATGTGGTGCTTATATCATTTCCGTTCATTTTCCAAATGTACATACATAAGGATGGAATGAGCCTGTTTTGCCTGGATACAGCAGTCGGTTTTCCTCCTCTGTTCTCAATCAGACAGTTTTAAATTTTGGTTAGGTACATAAACACACTGTGATGGACGACATTAATAAATAAGTATTACATTGACTCTGCTTGAACAGTCCTTCTTCATCTTCATCTTTTTTGTTTAAATTCTGTGGGGTCTCAGAATGCTTTTTATGGAGATCAAGAAGATTAAGCAAAATTAGCTCTCAGCTCCATAATGGGCTTCCCTCTCCTGGCATGTGTCTCCCCTCTCTGCATGTGGTGACTCCCCCTGATATCAACAGGAGATTCACAGATGGGGAGGGGGGTGGAATTATGTTCTGGGAGAGCAGGGCACATCATGGGATTTCAGCATTCTCTTTCATTTCTAGCAGTGTATGTGTTTGAATTGGAATCTAAAATGAAAATGATAAGTAAATCAGCTGGCTACTCAAAGACACCTTCAAATTCATCTATCTCTGAAGGCAGACTGACCTGTTCAATCTCAGAGCGAGGGGTAGCCATCCTAGTCTTGAGAACATCTAAAGCATAGCTCTGTAAACAGATGATACCTTAAAAGAAGTCATTTTCAGAGAGAACTATGCTTCAACCATGTCAAACAGTGAAAATCGTGCTGTTTATAAAGTTCTCCAGAGAGACTGGCTTACTCATGGGCAGAGTCAGCAGCTGCCTACGTGGAATAATTTGAGGATCAATGAGAGGCCCCCATGCTTTAAAATCCATCTCCCTCATCAGTCTGCAGTAGTGCCTGAAATTTCCACCATAACTGTCATATCTTAAAAGCCTTTAAGAGGACATATGCCCTATTATCTTGAGGGAGGTAACATTAATTAACTATATAACATATTAGAATGGATGAGTTTTCTTGTTAATAACCCATTACAACCATTGACACCTAGTAAAGATCAGGGCTGTGAAGATATAGAAGAGGCAGGTAAGTTTTAATGGAGAAGCAGAAGGAGGTGATTCATAGTGTGCATGAAGGGGATATTACTCAGGTCCATTTGGGGGGTGTCTCTAATATGCAGATAGCCAATGGAGAGAAAGAAGACATTGGATATTTTGTTGCAGGTAGTGGGGTGTGGATGACCCCAAAATGTGAGAAATGGAAAACCAAAAGGAAGGGTACAGAGGACAACATTTACTTGCCTCATAATATTGTTAATCTTTTTTTTTTGTTTTTTAAAGAAGATGTTGGGGGTAGGAGTTCATTAATTTATTTATATTTGCTGTGTTGCGTCTTCGTTTCTGTGTGAGGGCTTTCTCTAGTTGTGGCAAGCGGGGGCCACTCTTCATCGCGGTGCGCGGGCCTCTCACGATCGCGGCCTCTCTTGTTGTGGAGCACAGGCCCCAGACGTGCAGGCTCAGTAGTTGTGGCTCACGGGCCTAGTTGCTCCGTGCCATGCGGGATCCTCCCAGACCAGGGCTTGAACCCGTGTCCCCTGCATTAGCATGTAGATTCTCAACCACTGCGCCACCAGGGAAGCCCATATCGTTAATCTTGACCCTACCATTCCCAAAGAAGTTCAGTGGTCTTAATCATCATTTGTATAGTGATTTTCATGCTAACTTAAATGCTCTTATTTGAGGGTGGAAGATGTGTCTTTAATCCCATATCAATGGAAATGGAGAATTGATCATCATAATTTGAATGGTAATATTTTACTAATTTCAAGGATTTTTATTGACCTTTCAGCTATAACATGCATTGGCTAAGTTAACCATTTTTATTTAGTAGTTTCTTCCAAGGTATTACTTAAAAATATTTACGCACCCACAATGTGAAGCATTTACAGTGTTTAATTAGTATCAAAGAATTTTAAGAGCTGGAATTGATGGTTTAAGATCTCTTAGTTCAACTCCATTACTTTAGGGATGAGAAACAGAGACACTTTTTCATAAAGTGTCTTTATTTATTCCTTCCTTTATTTATTGAGTATTGACTATATGCTAGGCACAGGGAAACAGTGGTAAGCAAATATAGATATAATATTTTCCTCATGGTGCTTATACTTTAGTGGGGGGAAAATACTAACTAATCAACTTATACAAATACATATAAAGTAAAAGCTGTAATAAGTATTATTAAATAATGTATTCCATGAGAGTGCATCATAAGGGAATGTGAAACCTTATAATGGGGATGGTGTTAGTAAAATGTCCTTACAGAAATAATGTTTGAATTAATGTCTGATGGTTAGTAGGGGTTCACTAAGCAGAAAGAAAGGAGAAAGAGACCTAGGCAATGGGTAAAGAATGTGTAAAGGCCCTGCCACAGGAGGCCAAGGCATGTTTATGGAATTAACAAGAGGCCTTGGTGTTTGGAGCTCAGAGGGTGACAGAGAGAGAGTTTGGAGAAGCGGCTAGAGAAGCAAGCAGAGGCTGATCACATAGGGGTTTGTTTGGACCTCATCCAAGGAGCAGTGCATAGAAGGGACTGGAGCCAGATACATGCAGGTCAGGAGGCTAAAGCTGTGATCCAGAAGAGAATGGGTGTGGACTTGCCCAAGGCTATAGAACTGGCATTGCTTCTAGTTTCCTTGATTAACAAGATTATGTTTAATTACCTTAAACGTGAATGGATTAAATGCTCCAACCAAAAGACACAGGCTTGCTGAATGGATACAAAAACAAGGCCCATCTATATGCTGTCTACAAGAGACCCACTTCAGACCTAGGGACACATACAGACTGAAAGTGAGGGGATGGAAAAAGATATTTCCATGCAAATGGAAATCAAAAGAAAGCTGGAGTAGCAATACTCATATCAGATAAAATAGACTGTAAAATAAAGAATGTTACAAGAGACAAGGAAGGACACTACATAATGATCAAGGGATCAATCCAAGAAGAAGATATAACAATTATAAATATATATGCACCCAACATAGGAGCACCTCAATACATAAGGCAACTGCTAACAGCTGTAATGGAGGGAATCGACAGTAACACAATAATAGTGGGGGACTTTAACACCTCACTTACACCAATGGACAGATCATCCAAAATGAAAATAAATAAGGAAAGAGAAGTTTTAAATGACACAATAGACCAGATAGATTTAATTGATATTTATAGGACATTCCATCCAAACACAGCAGACTACACTTCCTTTTCAAGTGAACACAGAACATTCTCCAGGATAGATCACATCTTGGGTCACATATCAAACCTCAGTAAATTTAAGAAAATTGAAATCATATCAAGCATCTTTTCTGACCACAACACTATGAGATTAGAAATAAATTACAGGGAAAAAAATGTAAAAACCGCAAACACATGCAGGCTAAACAATATGTTACTAAATAACCAAGATATCATTGAAGAAATCAAAGAGGAAATCAGAAGATACCTAGAAACAAATGACAATGAAAACATGATGATCCAAAACCTGTGAGATGCAGCAAAAGCAGTTCTAAGAGGGAAGTTTATAGCTATAAAAGCCTACCTCAAGAAACAAGAAAAATCTCAAATAAACAAGCTAACCTTACACATAAAGGAATCAGAGAAAGAAGAAAAAACAAAACCCAAAGTTAGCAGAAGGAAAGACATCATAAAGATCAGAGCAGAAATAAATGAAATAGAAACAAAGGAAACAACAGCAAAGATCAGTAAAACTAAAAGCTGGTTCTTTGAGAAGATAAACAAAATTGATAAACCATTAGCCACACTCCTCAAGAAAAAGAGGGTGAGGAATCAAATCAATAAAATTTGAAATGAAAAAGGAGACGTTACAACAGACACTGCAGAAATACAAAGCATCCTAAGAGACTACTACAAGCAACTGTATACCAATAAAATGGACAACCTGGAAGAAATGGACAAATTCTTAGAAAGGTATAACCTTCCAAGACTGAAGCAGGAAGAAATAGAAAATATGAACAGACCAATCACAAGTAATGAAATTGAAACTGCAATTAAAAATCTTCCAACAAACAGAAGTCCAGGACCAGATGGCTTCATAGGTGAATTCTATCAAACATTTAGAGAAGAGCTAACACCCATCCTTCTCAAACTCTCCCAAAAAATTGCAGAGGAAGGAACACTCCCAAACTCATTCTATGAGGCCACCATCACCCTGATACCAAAACCAGACAAAGATACTACAAAGAAAGAAAATTACAGACCAATATCACTGATGAATATAGATTCAAAAATCCTCAACAAAATGGTAGCAGACAGAATCCAACAACACATTAAAAGGATCATACACCATGATCAAGTGGGATTTATTCCAGGGATGCAAGGATTCTTCAATATATGTAAATCAATCAATGTGATACACCATATTAACAAATTGAAGAATAAAAACCATATGATCATCTCAACAGATGCAGAAGAAGCTTTTGATAAAATTCAACACCCATTTATGATAAAAACTCTCCAGAAAGTGGGCATAGAGGGAACCTACCTCAACATAATAAAGGCTATATATGGCAAACCCACAGCAAACATCATTCTCAATGGTGAAAAACTGAAAGCATTTCCTTTAAAGTCAGGAACAAGACAAGGATGTCCACTCTCGCCACTATTATTCAACATAGTTTTGGAAGTCCTAGGCATGACAATCAGAGGAGAAAAAGAAATAAAAGGAATACAAATTGGAAAACAAGAAGTAAAACTGTCACTGTTTGCGGATGACATGATACTATACATAGAGAATCCTAAAGATGCCACCAGAAAACTACTAGAGCTAATCAATGAATTTGGTAAAGTTGCAGGATACAAAATCAATGCATGGAAATCTCTTGCATTTCTATACACTAATGATGAAAAATCTGAAAGAGAAATTAAGGAAACACTCCCATTTACCATTGCAACAAAAAGAATAAAATACCTAGGAATAAACCTATGTAGGGAGACAAAAGACCTGTATGCCGAAAACTATAAGACACTGATGAAAGAAATTAAAGATGATACTAACAGATGGAGAGATATACCATGTTCTTGGATTGGAAGAATCAATATTGTGAAAATGACTCTACTACCCAAAGCAATCTACAGATTCACTGCAATCCCTATCAAATTACCAATGGCATTTTTTACGGAACTAGAACAAAAAATCTTAAAATTTGTATGGAGACACAAAAGACCCCGAATAGCCAAAGCAGTGTTGAGGGAAAAAAACGGAGCTGGAGGAATCAGACTCCCTGACTTCAGACTATACTACAAAGCTACAGTAATCAAGACAATATGGTACTGGCACAAAAACAGAAACATAGATCAGTGGAACAGGATAGAAAGCCCAGAGATAAACCCACTCACCTATGGTCAACTAATCTATGACAAAGGAGGCAAGGATATACAATGGAGAAAAGACAGTCTCTTCAATAAGTGGTGCTGGGAAAACTGGACAGCTACATGTAAAAGAATGAAATTAGAACATTCCCTAACACAATACACAAAAATAAACTCAAAATGGATTAGAGACCTAAATGTAAGACTGGACACTATAAAACTCTTAGAGGAAATCATAGGAAGAACACTCTGACATAAATCACAGCAAGATCTTTTTTGATCCACCTCCTAGAGTAATGCAAATAAAAACAAAAATAAGCAAATGGGACCTAATGAAACTTCAAAGCTTTTGCACAGCAAAGGAATCCATAAACATGACAAAAAGACAACCCTCAGAATGGGAGAAAATATTTTCAAATGAATCAACGGACAAAGGATTAATCTCCAAAATATATAAACAGCTCATGCAGCTCAATATTAGAAAACCAAACAACCCAGTCCAAAAATGGGCAGAAGACCTAAATAGACATTTCTCCAAAGAATACATACAGATGGCCAAGAAGTACATGAAAAGCTTCTCAACATCGCTAATTATTAGAGAAATGCAAATCAAAACTACAATGAGGTATCGCCTCACACCAGTCAGAATGGGCATCATCAGAAAATCTACAAGCAACAAATGCTGGAGAGGGTGTGGAGAAAAGGGAACCCTCTTGCACTGTTGGTGAGAATGTAAACTGATACAGCCACTATGGAGAACAGTATGGAGGTTCCTTAAAAAAATAAAAATAGAATTACCTTATGATCCAGTAATCCCACTACTGGGCATATACCCAGAGAAAATCATAATTCAAAAAGACACATGCACCCCAATGTTCATTGCAACGCTATTTACAATAGCCAGGTCATGGAAGCAACCTAAATGCCCATCGCCAGACGAATGGATAAAGAAGATGTGGTACATATATACAATGGAATATTACTCAGCCATAAAAAGGAACACAATTGGGACATTTGTTGAGCCATGGTTGGATCTAGAGACTGTCATACAGAGTGAAGTAAGTCAGAAAGAGAAAAACAAATATCGTATATTAATGCATATACGTGGAACCTAGAAAAATGGTACAGATGAACTGGTTTGCAGGGCCTAAACTGAGACACAGATGTAGAGAACAAACCTATGGACACCAAGGGGGGAAAGCGGGGGTTGGGGGTGGAGGGATGAACTGGGAGATTGGGATTGACATGTATACACTGATGTGTATAAAATTGATGACTAATCAAGACCTGCCATATAAAAAAATAAATAAAATTCAAAAAACAAAACAAGATCATGTTCTTTTAACTCATAGGAGGTTTGTGTTGCTCTTTGAACTTCCCATCATCCAGTTATCCTACTTCCATTTTCGTGGGAGATTTATCCCTTCTCAATAAGTCCCTGTGATTTTGGTAGAGCTGACTGGAGCATGTGATTCAGACCTGAGCTATGAGACCCTCAGATTCTGTTGGGACCATAGCTATTGGTTCAGGAGTGGGCATGAGATCCCATCAGAGCAAATGAGATGCCAGGAGACTAACTAGAACTTCTCAGACAGAGAAACTTAGTGAAGTGGGGCCTGCTGGAGTTATTTAAACAACAGGTGGAGAAGAAAGTGAAGCCAACATAGCAGAAGTCAGATGTGAGAGATGGTGAGAAAATGCACCTGGATGACACTGTTTGAGCCCTGAGGCCAATCATGGCAGAAGTCAGCCATGCCTTGAATTTTTCAGTTATAGGAATCAATGAAGTCTCATTTTGTTAGAGCTGCTTTTCATTGGTTTATCTCCCATGGGCAACCAAGAGTCCTAATTAAAAAAATATTAAATATTTTGCTCTTTTGTTAACTTACTTACTGGATACCACCTAAAAAAGAGGAAAGCTATGATTTTCAATACAACCTTTACAGGAGAACAATTTGATTATAAAGTTAGCTATGCTGGATTCATTTGGGTCTAACACTAGTTACCTAAGTATTAAATCACTTTAAAGATGAAAATTTTACAGAATATTTTATTCTAAATAGAAGTGTTTTTCCATGAAATAATTGTATATTGGAAATGCTTTATTATAAACAATGTATAGATAAATGGTACTTATTATATCTAATGTCATTAAGAGAAAACAGCCAACTGACAAACATTCCTCGAATAATATAATGACATATGATATGCAAGTAATTTCAGTGCCTCTGTAAAAAAAGGTGTTACTTCACACTCATTAATAAATCTTTATAATATCTCTATTTTAACATTGTGCCAGTTATTTTTGATGCTGTTTTCTCATATGCTATCCATTAATAGTCTCTGCTTTTGTTCTCTCACTTATCTTAGTTAATCTAGGTAAATAATAATACAGTTTCTTTAAGTTTTGGGTGCGTATTTAAAGACTTTTATATTTTTTGTATCAATAAACAAATAGCTTAAAAGCTTACAGATTATAATATTTGTTTAAAAATAATCGTAAAAAATTTAATTAAAAGTGTAAGATAAGGCTTTTGTGAGGAATTTTGGAACTGTGGAAGACTCAAAGTGCTTTTTCAAAAAATTGAATAAGCAGAAACTGACACACCATTGTAAAGCAATTATACTCCAATAAAGATGTTTAAAAAAATAGACATTTTAGGAGCTCAGTCTCTTGCTGGGGAAGAGTTTTGGTGTCAGTGCACTGGAAAAAAAAATTGAATAAAATCCTGCTTCCCCTTCTAAATCTTACAGTTCCATTCAGAGCAAAAGTATCCATTCATAAACTTTTGAATTAGTTGGGTTTCAAGAACTGTTGCCATTGACCATTTGCTCTGATTTATTTTTTACCGAAAACATGAGCTTCCAAGGCTGGTAGAGGGTGTTGAGAATGAGGTGGCAGATTTTTCTTCCTTTATGATCTTATGAGAATGTAATAATTAAGCTGGGTAGGACCAAAGGAAATGTGCAGTCTGTGAGTACGTACACAGTTGAATAAATATATAGTGATTACGCCAATATTTAGTAAAACCAAGGAGAAAACAAAATTACAAAAAAAGTCTGAGGGGCTTCGCTGGTGGCGCAGTGGTTGGGGGTCCGCCTGCCGATGCAGGGGACACGGGTTCGTGCCCTGGTCTGGGAAGATCTGACATGCCGCGGAGCAGCTGGGCCCGTGAACCATGGCTGCTGAGCCTGCGCGTCCGGATCCTGTGCTCCACATCGGGAGAGGCCACAACAGTGAGAGGCCTGCGTACTGCAAAAAAAAAAAAAAGTCTGAGGACAAGCTATACATACATTCGTTCATAACCATTAATATTCACTGATTATCTATTGTGTGCAAGGCATATTGCTAATTTACAATGTGAGAAAGTTAAGATCAGGGATTTGTTAAAGTTAAAATCAGGGATTTGTCCATTAATGTACATGTGATCTAACAGGAACACAAGTTATGTAATATCTATTTCATAAAAATGTATATAAATAGCTTTATGTTTAGAGGACTTCTGTCTAGTATGATTGAGGAAAGCTACATGGAAGAATTGATATTTTAGCTGTGACTTGATAATTATGCAGGATTTGTAAAGGCATTCCAATGGAAGGAAATAGCATGAATAAAGTTATGCAGGAGAAAAAACGAGAGTTCAAAATAGTAAACAGTGAGTAGTTCACGAACAGAAAGAGATAAACATAAGATTGGAAAAATGAGTTACGTGAAGGCCAGATCATGGAGGTACTTGAAGGATTTTGTAGTTTATCTTTGAGGTAATCAGAAGCCGTACTCCTTTGGAGCATGAAGAAAAGATTGAAAGAGGGTTTAAGGAAGATGAAGATGGCTAGGGAATGAGAGGCTACTGCAAGTGAGAGGCAATAAAGTCCATTTTAGGAGAAGTGGAAAGAAAGGATGCTTGGAAGAGATAGTAGACCAATGAAAGTTCTTGGCAACTGATTGAGTATGGGACAAGGACAAGAAAGAAAGAAAAGATGACTGAGGAGATAAGCAAATGTGACTATTGAAAGAGGAAATTCAAGAAGAGGAGCAGATAATAGTAAGAGAAAGGTGTCAAAGGGATATGATTCTCTTAAGGATTGTGTTCAGCTCTTCATGGAAACAGGAGTACTGGATTAAGCTATTACATTAATTTTTAATTTTATGTATATCCTATTTAGGAGTGTTATACTTAGCATCATCTACTACAGCATCACTGTAATTACGGTACAATTATATTTGTAAAGTTTTAATTCAAATAAAGTGATTTTTTTTTTACTCTGCTTGCGCCAGCTGCCTGCACCAAGTGAAGAAATGACCTCTTTCTTTCAAAACCTATTTATTACAGATGCAAGACCTACATATTTCATTTCCATATGTGCTCTGTTGATCCATGGAACATTTCAGCTATAGGCCTTTTAGTAGATATAAAAGCCAATAATGTATGAAATAGACATTATTACCAACATGGTATTAAAAAACGTGAGGCAAACAGTATATTGCACATTGTAGAAAAACTGTATTTGTGTGTGTATATATATTCATATATATTAAAATACATATATATATAAATATTTTAAATGTAGTTATTTCTTCTAGAGTTAATAATGTTTCTGAATCATCACCAGGCATATAGCTAACCATGCAAAAGAGAGTTTTAAGCTATGGAATTAAAATAATCTAGTGAGGCCAGTGAGTATCTAACAAGAGAGATGGTTTTATATGGTTTTTCTAAAGCCCTCAAGAGTTCAAGGGCTCACAGTCTCCCTTAAAGGTCTCCTGTGTTTTATCACTCTCCTAATTAAGAAATTCCCACTTAAGTCCTGTTGAAATCTTTCCTGCTCCATTTCTCACTTGTTCTCCAAGGAGCAACTACACTTCCCTGCCTGATTTTGGTGAGGCCTTAGGGGTTGTCAGTCTTCCTAAAACGTTTTGTGGTTGTGAAATGATTTGGGAAGCCCATTTTCTTCCTAATTGTTGGATATTGTAGTGATGAAGTACCAGTGAGAGCAAACTCTGGAACTTGTAATGAGTTAGGCCTTACGTAACCCTGGTAGAAAGTAGCAATGTATAGAGCCTAAGGAGTTAATTGGGCAATCCCTCAGAATCCTCCAGTGACCTTTGAAGCCTCTGATGCTCCCAGATTCTCAGACCAAAATTGTTTCTGCAGCCTTGAAATTGTAGTATCTGGGAAAGAATTGGTTCAGTATGAAATCCTATGGCCTACAGCCAGAAACGTTTCCTCATAGAAGAAACAAACCTCAGTCTCTAAACATAGCTTGAAAACAGCTGGGCAAGGGTGAGGCAAGGAGGCATGTCTGACACAAAATCTCTAGAGATCCTCACTCTGAGGATCTGACCCTGCACTTGAATGACCATGAGAGGGAGGGCCTCCTTGCCTTTTATACTCTAGATGCCTGCTTGCTTCATCCTAGTCACAGACCCTGATTGAAAGCAAGTCATTTGAGGAGAGCGTCAAACTTCCCAGGATGTGAATTGCATTTCTATTATGCTTCTGCCCTGTGAGCCACAAAAATAATAGCTGGTGCTTGGGATGGGAAGAGAGGATTCTGCTCTCCAGGGGCAGGGGCTGTGTGTCAATTAGGACAGAGAGAACTGGCTTTTTCCAACGAAAACAAAAAGAAAATTTATGGGGAAAATATTGGGGTAGCTCCTAGGATGGAAAAGAAATTTGAAGAACCAGATTTAGGAAGGACTGGGAACAGTTAGTTGGTGAGGATGTGGAGACATTGGAACCCTTGTGCACTTTTGGTGGGAATGAAAAATGGTGCAGCCACTGTGGTAAACAGTATGGAGATTTGTCAAAAAATTAATAATTGAACTATCATGTGATCCACCAATCCCATTTATGAGATTATCCAAAAAAATTGAAATTAAGATCTCAAAGAGATAATGAACTCCCATAATCATGGCAACACTTCATAATAGCTGAGATATGGAAACAAATGTCCACTGACAGATGAATTGATACAGAAAATGTGGTATATACATACAATGAAATATTAGCTTTAAAAAATAAGGAAATTGTGCAATATGCCACAACATGGTTGAACCTTGAGGACATGATGCTAAGTGAAATAAGTCAGTCATAGAAAGACGGATACAGCATGATTCCACTTGTCTGAGGTATCTAAAATAGTCAAACTCATAGAATCAGAGTGGAATGATAGTTGCCAGGAACTGGGCAGAAAAGGAAATGAGGAGTTACTATTCAACAGGCATACCATTTGAGTTAAGCAAGATTGAGTAAGTTCTAGAGATCTTCTGTACAAGATCGAAACTGTACTCAACAATACTATACTGTACACCTAAAAATTTGTCAAGAGCATAGATCCCGTGTTAAGTGTTTTTACCACGATAACATTAAGTTTTTAAAAATTTGCGTAGTCTTCAAATTAAAAACAAAAGAAAACAGCTTCGTGATTGGAATGCTATCTAAGTTTCACCTATCTCATAGAACGGGATTAAATGAGACATCATACACAAATCATTAGGACCATGACAGCACAAAAAATGCTCAGTGAATGTTGGTTATCAGAAAGTTATCATAATAATTTTTAAATGCCACCTTGAGTCATTTTGAATAGTAATTTGAGCCAAGCCTCTCAATAACTTATTTACTCATTTCATAAATATGAGCACTTACCATATAATTAATTGCTATGTACCGTGTTAGGCGGTAGATATTGAAGAATTAAAGGTATTGTTTCAATCTTCATGGCATTTACCATCACATGGGAGTGGCATCTGGGGGGCAAGCATGTAAATAATGACATAGCCAAATATGGTGTTAGAGATATTTTCAGAGTGGCTGAGCCTGAGAGGGAGAAGAGGATGGGGGAAGTGGAGAGGTAGGACATCCTGGGTTGATTCTAGGACTAGGACTTCATGGAAATGTATTATAGCAACAGTTCATGAATGCAGCACCTCCACAAAGCAGTAAAAAAAACCTCTGTGAACCAAGCTTAGCAATCCTCCAGGTGAAAATGCTTCATGAATCACAATCACAGGAATCAAAACTTTATTCAAATTATTACTTGCATTGCCACATTGAGCAAGGCGGTATTTTCTCTTAAGCGATTTTTAGAAGATCAAATATGTGCCTAATGCCTTTTCATTTTTCCCCACACTTTCAAATTTATTCTTATTTAGTTCTCAAGAGAATTTTTAAAGCAAGCCTCAAACTGAGGCTCCCTTACCATAGTCTATAAGGAAGCCTACTGATCATTTTGTCTGAATTTCCTTTGTTTTTTAATAGATTAAAAAAAAATATTGAGGCCCAGAGAGGTTAAGGGACTTTTCCGGGGTCACATACATTTGACATATGAATAAGATAGTGACCTAAGCATGAATAGTTTGTCAGGTAATGTGTCCAGTTGTTGAGCACGCAGGATGGCTGAGGCCCAGACTTAGGCTCCTTTCTTGCAAAACAACAAAACTGATTAAGGATAAAACTTCTTCTCCCAATCTCTCTCTCTTTTTAATTAATTAATTTATTTCTATTGCTTTATTGGAGGGCCAGTCCATTATAGTTGTAGAAAGCTCTGGCCCTCTGAAAGGGCCAGACCTGGACCTGCATCTTGCCTTTATCACTTACTAGTAGTTATGTGTTCTTGGACAATTTGACCAACCTCTATATGCCTTGGTGTCTGTCAAATGAAGCTAGTAATCATATCATGTATGCACTTAGCATAGTACCTGCCATGTAATACATATTAGGTGTTGCTAATAATAATAGCAGAAAAAGTAGAAGGATTGGATAGCAACAGAATATTGATTTTGTTCTATTATTGGTGTTCTTCAGAGGAATGGAACCAGTAGAATTGATTGATTGATTGATTTTAAAGAATTGGCTCACACAATTGTGGAGGCTGGCAAGTCCAAAATCTGCAGGGTGGTCCAGCAGACCCAGGGAAGAGCTGCTGCTGCTTCTGCTGCTGCTGCCGATTAAGTCCAAAGGCCTTCTGCTGGCAGAATTTCCCCTTGCTCAGAGATCAGTCCTTTGTTCTGTTAAGGTCTTCAGTTGGTTGGGTGAGGCCCACCTACATTACAGAGGGTATATGCTTTACTCAAAGTCCACCGATTTAAATGTTAATCTCCCCCAAATCACCCTCACAGAAACATCCAGAATACTAATGTTTGATGGCATATCTGGGCACTGTGGCCCAGCCAAGGTGACATCAAAATTAACCATCACAGTTTCAAAGCACCTTAACCATGTTTTAAAGACGGTTTCCATGTCTGGTCTGGCATTAGTGAAGCTATCACTCAGTCATAGAACTCAAGCCAGCTATTAGTTTGACAGGCTTGGATGCAAATCCCTTTTTCTCCTTGACGATAATGAAGCAGTCATATTCTATGATGGGCTCTGCTTGTCAGTTTTCCATCACAGACTTACCCAGCTATGGACATTCACTGGCTCCCACATGCTACCTTCTTCCAAAGTAATGTCTGCTATATTGTTCCCAAACTAATTATACAGGCACCTATTCAACCACTGATACTCACATGCAAGTCACTCACATTTCTCCAGAGGAGTGACATTTCTCTCAATAGCAATAGTTGGCCGTTCGTGGTTGTTAATGTTATTCAGATCCTGGCCCTGAAACCTGCACTTGTTCTGGAAGGAGCCCTGTGGGAAGCAATCAGCAGGCGTGGAGCTGTTTCATTTGGGGCTTTGGTGGCTAGGAGAGGTCTGAGGAAAGCTATGTGTATTTTTAGACGACCCCGCTCCTGTCAGAGGCAGTGGAGGAAGCTGAGCGTCATCATCAATCTCCTGGTTGTCAGGTGGCAGCACAGGGGATACTCCAGCCAAAATGGCCTGGCTGTTGAAAGTGGCATTATTTGCCTTGTGTTATGGTACATGTCATTAAACCTTCTGTTTAATGTTCTTTTCCAGGGAGATTGTCTCTGGTGTTTTTATCATCCAGGGAAATGTGGTACCAGAAATGATCACGTTCCTGGCAATTTTCTTTGAAGATGGTAAACTTTTGCAGAGTTTACTCTCCCTTCTATTAGGGTTGATAATGAGAAATTGTGAGGATTATTAAACACTCCTAGCTTTCAGTAGGAACTTATTTAGCACAGATGTTTCTATAATTGCAGTACACTGGGAAAACTCACAGTGTTCAATGGCCCAAAACTCATTATTACTTATTACTTCTACCTGTGTATTGTGGTGCTAGTAAGCTGGGTTGAAATGTTTAATTTAGCAGAGCCAGAGCTGTGTATATCAGCTGCTTTAGAAAAACTAGAGAGAAGAAATTATTGGATGTTCTGCCCAAACCCTTCCTACTTATTAATCTTTCAACCATTACCTGGTACCCTGATATGTTCTTTTTTATGGGGTCAGGTCACGCCATTGTGTTAGAGTCCTTGAGACAATTCCCTAGCTTATGGCCATGAGGAAGAAAATGGGATCTTTAGAGACTTTTAAAACAAACAATGTGGCTAACCGTCATGTTTTATTGGGACAAAAAGCATGGAATGTGTACAACTGTATTTAGCTTTCTACTACTTCTTTATAGAGCACAACTCTTGTCTCAACAGGATTGTTTGTACTTTTAATGAAAGCTTGGCAATGTTAAAGAACATGGGTTCAGAAGATGCATTAAAAATGCTTATAAAAGGCCACTGAAGAGAATACAAAAACTTCATATTCTCTCATTCTCTACATTTTTAAGACCAACACTATAAAAAAATTCCCCTTGCATCCTTTATTTCCCTAGGCTGAAGAGAGGCTGTCTTGCCTTGGCTACAAGTTTGCTGGGGGAAGGTTTGATAAACACACCTATATGCATTTCACTAAGGTGCTCTTTCCTTTGGTGACCAACTTGTTCTGGTTTGCTGAGGATATTGCTGGTTTTATCACTAAGCACTCAAAGTTCTACATCCCAGGAAACTTTCTTAGTCTTGGCAGATTGGGACTGTTGGTCACTCTGTTTCTTTGATGCCCTGGGGTTCCTACGGTCTGTTAATATTGCATCTACTATCCCTAGAGTTGAAGGTTTCTTGAGCATGTTAAAGACTGCTGTTTTTCCTCTGTGCCCAGAAGAACCCAGGATTTACATTATTAATGTAAAAGAAATGACAAACATGAGTTCAATGACAATTTTCACTCATAAGAGCTAATCATATAAGCCATCGGAGACTAAATAATACATCCTATTAAATTTGGAATTAGATTTCAAATATATAACATTTGTAGCTTTAAATCAAGACCAGAAATTTTTGTTTTTCATACTCATTTGTTATACTTAAATGAAGTAGATCATATTTATTTGACAGTGGCAAAACCAAGATTACAAAATGATCTAGCGAATTTGGATAACTTAGACTTACACATCTACCTTTATCTGAATAATCTTATACTTTAATTTGAGGATAAGTTTATTTTTCATCTTGTATTCTTTGTCTCAATTATTTTGATTGGCTGCTTGGACACACACACACAAATTCAGAGGGTAATAAATGATGGCTTCATTTCTGTTTTTATTTTCCTTTTTTACGTATAAAATGCAAATAAATTTGAAAGCACTATGACGATATACTAAGTATTTACTATGTATTTAAAACTCTACTTAGATCAGTGAGTTAAGTATCACAAAGAAAAATATAAATCATCTATTTTTTAGGAAGCATGTGGAAATATTTTAGAAAGCTAGCACCTCCTGCCTTGTATTGAGTTATTCTGGGGAACAGTGAATGTGTACATCTTGTTGATGTTGCGATGCCACACTTCTGTAGGTTGTGCGTGGTGATGAGGTATATGGACCAGACCGGACGTCCCTTCCTTAATAGCAGGGAGAGGAGCTTTGTGCCATTTGCCATTGGTGACTAAGTTACAGAGGAATATTTCAAACCCTAGGAATGAGTTTAAGATACACATTTATTGGTATGTCAAAAGACAAATGTAATTAACTGTACTTTGGCTTTTAGAAAACCAAACAGACTTGGAGCAGTAGTTCAAAATATTCCATAGGACTTGAATATTTCATATATAA
The DNA here is from genome assembly GCF_059928025.1 of Delphinapterus leucas. Classification (NCBI taxonomy): domain Eukaryota; kingdom Metazoa; phylum Chordata; class Mammalia; order Artiodactyla; family Monodontidae; genus Delphinapterus; species Delphinapterus leucas. The sequence continues at coordinate 76,250,111 of NC_143131.1, read as the reverse complement.
GTAACTAAAGAGATACTCCATTAATTGAAGTGCTGGACAAACTTTGGCATGTTTATTTTTAATTGTGGCAAGGCATCCCAAGGTTAAGGTATTCATAAAAATCTTCTCATTAGTATTCAAACTTTTTAGGTCTCAGAGCTTTCTAATGAGATCTAAAATATTTAATCCACTTGATCATGAAAACAAACTATTAGGAATTAAGGAATAGCCTCTGTATTTGTAGTTTCTAGCTTCAGATAGTACTTAAGAGCATAGAGGTCTGGAAAGTTTAAAAACTAATTAAAAGTTTTTACCAAAGTTATTTGAATATCAGCTTAACATCAATCTGACTCTATGCTGAAGGGTCAGATTTTTAAAATAGGAGGGCAGAAGAAAACCTGACCTCCTACTTAAAATTTTTTTGAATTTTCTTTCACTTGGACTTGATTTTTTGAAGCTCTAAATCAAATTTTTCTTTGAGATGGAAAATAAGTGACAGAGATAAATCCAAAGCTGGTGACACTTGCACACAATATGCCAGCCTCAGATGGAGTTATCAGCATTTCATCCTCACTGCATTGTGCTGAAATTCTTCTCACCCATTCCTTTCCTGGAATACTCCTGTTGAGGAGCTGCAATAATAACTACTCTGCCAATTAAGGTGTTCTTCCTGGGGCCAGCCAGAGCTTAGTTTGGGGACAAGGTCACTTGCTGGGATGGAGTTGTAGTTCCCCAATTACTAGTAGTTCCACTACCTCTTCTAACTTGTCAAATAATGAGGAGACTTTGAAAGCTAAATCCAGCAGTAGCTCCTAGCAGGGTTAATGCAGAGTGAATGACAATGATACCTCAGGAATGAGAATCTGACAATGTCTGTCAAGCTCTGTTCTCAAGGATGATGAAGTTCATTGCTACTCAACGCTACTTGGGAAAGGTATTGGTCTTGATCTTTTCAGTGAGAAAGGACCACATTACTCACTTTGGCAGAAGTTTCACGCTACCCATATAAACTGGGCAGGAACTTAATGTTCTAAAGACAGAAGTTGAATGTGTTACAACAGGGCAGGTTACCCACAAAACCATGTCATTTCCTGTGTATGTCTCATGTCTTGACTCTCTAGTCAATTTTTTTTATTACATCTCTAAATTCTCAGTTTAGTGATGAATAACTGTGGTTATACAACAGTTATTTTTAGTACTCATTAGCAATACAACTGAGAGAATAAGAATAACAGAATTATGCTCCCAAATGAAAAACAGAAAGATTTTATACCAATGATAACAACGTTCACTGCTGACTCCACTGGTGAATCATTTAGCTGAAGACTGAAAACAACTCAACAAAAAGCCCTATAAAATTATTCTAATGATTAGCCATTCAACATTTGTAGGAAATTGACTAGATGGCCTGAAAACTAATGTCTCCCAAGTCTAAACTGTATTTTTAAAACTAGTGCTCAAAGCTGAATATGTAAGGTAGCAAAGAATTTTAGCGATTAGATTCTTTTGCATGTGTGTTTCCTTCACTTCACATGTGTTTATTTATTGAAATAGTGAAGGATACTGCTGTCCCTTGATTATGCTTGGATTCACTATGTAAAAGATTGAGAGAGCAAATGGCCTTTTTGGCTTCTACAGATGCTCTGACTCACTCTTCAAATTCTGCTGAAGTCTGCTTTGGATAAATGGACAAAGCCTCACTTAGTGATGACAAATATATACACAAGTATTTAGGGAGACACAAATATTACTTTTGACTCACGTCATAGCTAGTCAACTGGTTCAAATCTGAATATCGGATATCTTTTCCTGCTGGGAAAATGGTTCTGCATCCCCAAGATTATTTTACAAAAATGAAAAAGAAAAGTATTTGAATAAAAAATGGACAAATATATATTTTATCTTATGGAACAGATACCCTTTCCCCAATTTCAATTATTGGGCTCCAAAATATTAATTTTCTGTTTGCTTTTGATACATGTGGCAAACTCACTAAGAGCAAGGAGGGCATTGTTTTCACATTTTTTATACTTGCATCATAGTACGTGGACCTATAAGAACTTTCCAAGTTCTCTATTAAATGATGCAAGTTAGATGATGCAAAATATCTACAAAATTTTAAATTCACATTTTGATAAATGAATAAAGTTTCAGTTAGGTAACATACACACTTTAGAGTAGCTCTTTTAATATTAAGGTATTATTTGCTCTATGGGCTATGTTCTGGACTGTTACAGCATGCCATCTTACTTCCTACCCAGTACTTTGCTGATTGTTAGTGGCCAAAACGATGCCAGGGAGGGCAAAGGGGGGGAGACTGCAGTATTTGCTTTGTAACGATGCATCTGAGACATTTTTCTGTATGGAGTTCTTTCTCTTTTGTATTTCCAGAGTAAAATTATCCTTTACTTACAGATCTCATTTTCTTATATAATATTCATAATTACTAAAAAGTAGTAGATGTAATATAGGCAAAATACTTTCTCTTGAGTGTTTTCAGGCTGGTTCATAGGGAGGAGGTGCTCTTTGCCATCAGTCAATGATTTTTTTTTCTCACTGAGTAGTTGGGACTTTGTCAAGGACCTAGTTTAATTCTCTGGCATCTCTGTAAAGCAATCCTTTCCTTTCAGAGTCAAGTGTGGCAACATGGTCCAGTCCAGTTTGATATTGCTGCCCCTCTCCTCTCTTTTCGGAGGCATCTTCCTACTTCTCTCTTGGTGCCTCGCCCGCCCTTTTCCCTGCCATTCTGCTGCTTCTCCTGAGGGCCCCAAATGACAACGAGTTAATCTGGCAAATTAATCTGTGCTAATCTGTTCTTGGGTGCCCCTTCCAGGTAACAGAGGCATGCATTATAAATAACTGAATTGTTACCTGTTCTAGCATCCCAACCACCCTTTGTTGCGTAATCAGTTGATACTCTAGGACAGTGATGGGGGAAGCATGCTGGCGCCAGAGGGCCTTTTGAGGTCTGTCCCATCTCAGAAACTCGTTTCAGGGCAGCGCCTCTACAGATTCCCAGCCTTTAGGACTCTGTGGATATCCTAGGTCTGTGAATCAACTCTCTCCAAGTTGGGCGGGGCAGTGAGGGACTGATGCCCGTCAGTCTCCCTTTGTTTGCCATAGCACACCCTTTCTTGAAACAGTTTCCAGAACTGCTGGAGCCAAAAGTATTAGAAACAAGTCGCAAATAATCATGAAAACACAGAAACCAATTCTAACATTTTCTGTTCAAGAAAGCATATGAATTAGACTGATTTTCTGAATATGTGTGCTACTATAGTCTGGGTGTTTAATGATAATAATAAATGCTCACATTTATTCTAGCCATAGTGCTACTAGCATTCCAAACATCATCTCATTTAATTCTTGAAATAGCTTATAGAATTAGTACTATTATTATTCACATTTTAGATGAGAAATGGAGACTCAGCAATGTTATATAAACTGCTCAAAATTTGCACAGTAAGTAAAATGGAACCAGACTCTGCTCCTACATCACTTTAATGCTGGCATCGATGCCCTTTTCACTAGACCACAGCTGTGCTCACTTCATCTTAGGTCATCTTTGGGTTCTCTTCTGGCTTCATCACCCTTGTTCAGTGATTAGGGCAGTTTTTCTTATTATCTGGGACCTTGGCTGGACCCTGACTTCCCTCAGTTGCTCTCCTTAGTTATGAAACAACCCCTTTTTAGGATGTGAGTGTATCAACCATCTCTTCTGATTGGTTAGATCATTTAATCAGATTACTTTATGCAGATAAAAACAAAGAATGGAAAGAAAGAACACATAGTTCCGTGTTCTGTAAATAATTAGAATGGAAGGTTTTCAGTAAGTTTCCTCTAGCATAGAAACTATGTCAGTTTAATCGTTCTTTTACATGCTCAAAGCTTGTTTCTTTTATGTTATCAGTTTTTGAGAACCTAGGCAAATGGAAATTCAAATTTCATTTGTGCCTATGATTAGTGACATATGTTTAGGAATTCAGGGCATTCAAAGATATTTTGCCTAACCATTTCATGAATTTAGTCATTCATTATAAACTGTTTCATTTCGTGTTTTAGGGTTTACTTTTTATTTACATATTTATTTATTTACCTGTAACTAACTTCCTTCTCACATAATCATAAACAAAAATCTAGTGGTTAAAAAAGCTCCCATGAAAAGGAAAAACAGGAAGAAGCAATTTGTTCTAAATAAACCTAAAAGGAACCAGATCCTAAAGCCCAAGACAGCTTTTTCAATTTAATAGTTATTGTTACAGTTTTCTATTTAACGGATGTTTAGTGAGGTCAAAATTCATTGTTTTTGAGGCTGTAGCCTCTCTTTTATCTACTAAGTTCTCCATAGACTAACACTTACGGAAAAACATGTCTGTTTGGATTTAGATATAGTCAGGAATGTGACATAAATAGAGAGGGAGAGAAGAAATCTCATGTTTTCTTCTGGCTCTTTTCCGCGGTTTGCTAATTGTGTCTGCTACAACGATTACTGGGTTCTGTTTAAGATCAGACTTTCTTCTTGATATGTGAGACGTTCCTTTTTGTAAACAAAACATTGGGTTTTCATTCAAAAGAAAATGTGTGATAATCAGGAGACATTTCTTCTTACTATTTCTATTTGAAAATTCCCACCAGGTCTCTGACATGAAATACAAAGGGCTTACCTTCAGCACGAATAATTTCATAAACTGAAGGAGTTCATTTTTTAACATTCTTAAATTCAGTGAGCAGAACACACTTTTATTTGCAGAATCATAACATCCTAAGCTACCTAAGAGGTCCAGTAGTGTCATGGTTGGACAAGAAGAAAAGAAAATATTTGACACATGCATATGAAAACTGAATATAATTTTGAGTCATGATTTTTTTTTTATTTTGAATTTTTTTTTTTCTCCACAGAATGTATTGATATGTTTCCTCACAGGCAGGATTATACTATCTCTTGTATCTTAGGAATTATTGGACATGAGAAGTGTATTAATTCTTCCATGTCTAAATGAGCAACATCCAATAAGAACATATGATAGCTTTTTTTTTTTTTTGTGGTACGTGGGCCTCTCACTGTCGTGGCCTCTCCCGCTGCAGAGCACAGGCTCTGGACGCGCAGGCCCAGCGGCCGTGGTTCACGGGCCCAGCCGCTCCGCGGCATGTGGGGATCTTCCTGGACCGGGCACGATCCCGTGTCCCCTGCATCAGCAGGCGGACTCTCAACCACTGCGCCACCAGGGAAGCCCTATGATAGCTTTTTAATCACCGACGTATTCCAGTAAATTGTTCTTAAGCACAGAGCTTACCTACTTGAACAACTATCAAAGATATCAGAAATCTTTGAATATTCATTTGAAAATCAACAGCCTTTTTCTCCTTTGAAGTACAATACCAATATTTACATGACAATTCTTCAACTAGGCAAAATAATGATGTGCTATTTAAAAAATGAAGTGGGTTGAAATCTGAGGGAATCTCAACTATGCATATAAAAGATTTAAATATTTACATTAACTTAACTATACTTAAGTGCCTATTAAACTGTCTTTATAGAATTTATGGATTGCTGTTGTTTTGTGTGGTTGGGAAAAACACCCTGTCCCTTTTACTAGACAGTGATTATTGGCTGAAGTCTTTTTAATCTTAGAAAATAAAATGAATTTCTATCTCTCTCTCTCTCTCAATATTAATGATGGCAAATGACCCTATGGCTGAAGCCTTTGGATGAATATGTTCTTAGAAAAGTAAAAGTACTCCGAAACTTTTGACCATAAGTGAGAAAATTCTGTATTTGCTTTGGTTTGTGGTTCAAGTTTAGAATTACGAGGTCAGATTTAATCCAAAGCCACTTTAATCAATCTTTCTTGAAAGCTCAACATCTTTATTTTCTTAATGACTTGATCATTTCATTGAAGAAATCCAAACTGCAAATTACAGAAAAGACCCAAAAAGCAGGAGTTTGTAGTGACAACTGTATAATATATAATATTTATATATATGAATATCTATTTTAATAAATATATTCTTAACAGTGCTAGAAGATGAGTACTCTCATATATTACTGGTGACCTAAGTCACCACTTTTCTCGAAGGACAATTTAATGGTATCTACCAAAGGTGTTAAAATAGCTATACCTTAACAGAGCAATTCTCCCTTAATAAATTTATTGTAATGTAATTAAAGATGCATGCAAAAATATCTTCAATAGTGCTCATAGTAGTGCTATTCTAATTACACAAATTGGTACACTACCCACATTTTAAACAAAAAGGGATAAAAATCAGACTATCATACAAATCAAATTGTATCCACACAACAGCACATTATATATCTCTTATATGTTTGTGTAAAAGTGTACTTATGTGGAATGATGCTTATAACAAAATTTTCAGGGAAAAATGTAGCTGACGAAACAAAGGGTTAATAATAGATATCTCTGTGTACATGGAGCTAAGAGAAATTCTTAAAAATGTGGTGTTTCTGTAATGAGCATGTGTCAATTTTATATTGATATAAATACACCAGTTTGTAATAAAAACGATCTTTTAGTTTCTAAATTTGATCAAAAGCCTGAATTTCACAAGTTTGAACATGCAATCAAATTTCTACAGTTTAAACAAGTTTTTTGATGTTTAGAAAATGAAAAATTTCCTAATAAAATATCATAGGAGATAAACCACAATTGTGGTATTATTCTGATGTGGAATGTTTTCTCTGGCTTTGTCCTGCATAACTAAGACTGGCTCTGTATAGGAAATATTTGCTGTTTTGTTTGCTTTGTCTAAAGGGGTAGTAGAATAATTAGGTGTAAATGTTTAGTGGGTGATGTGCTGGTTAATGTTTAACAAGCTGCTCTGGCATCGTGGGGGTGAGGTGGGAGAAGGCTTTATTTGTAGTGTTTGGTGAATGGTGCAAATACTTTCACCATGGCTGATTTCAAGCTCTCTATGTGACATCGCTGAGTTGGGAAGAGATGTACACACCTGGCTCTCAAGTGCTGGTAACAGTGAGCTCCAGCATACCACTGGAAAGCGGTCTCTAGATGGGAGGGTCCCTGTGAGGGTGGAATAACACAAATTAGATGCAGAAGCACTCTAGATTAAAAATTGAGCTTGGAAAGTTTAGGAAGTGGAAATCTTCCTAAGGCAAAGGAGAAAGAGGAAGTGTACAGAATAGTGATGTAGTTAAGTGTAGCACATGAGACAACACTAGAATTTTCGAGAGTGGCAATGATTGAACTTTCTTGTCAGAAGAATCAGTTACAGCACCTATTAAGCACAGACATTTCCAAGATTCTCCCTAGGAGATATAGAATGGGGCCCAAGAATCTGTATTTTAGACTCTCTGAGGACTGCCATCATTAGACAAGGACATCTGAATTAAAATGCACATGTTGTGATCCCATATCATGTTTTGGAGTACTTAACACTTGAGGATATCTTATAATTAGAGTAGATATGTAATTTATCTTCCAAAGCCAGGATACTTTTGAGTATGAAAGGGACTATTAATTATTACTTCAAGTTAATAGGTATAACTCAAGATGATCCTGGGAAAACTAATAAAATTGACCCTACTCAAACGTACTCCCAGGAGAAGTCTTTGCAGTTATATTGGAACACTAGCTGTAAAACCATAGGATGGGTGAATCCGCTGCTACATGGTATCTTATTCTGAGCACTCTAAAACAAACAAATTTCTTGTTCTTGACTCAAACATGAGGATCATTGCGTTCCTAGAGTGTGGGAACTCTTTTTATAGCACCACCTCATTCAGTGGAAGGGACTCTTTCCTACAACGGGTATAAATTTAATCAGTGGACGCTTAGATAAGGATTGAGTTCTATTTATACCTCTCTTGGTATTCAAATCTGCCTAATTTTGAGCAACATCTTCTCCTGAAGAGCTTTTTAAACTTGCTTGTATGGAGAACTACTCACTGGCACAATCTGAGATCCACTGAAAAGACTGTTTTCCCTGCCCCACCTGGTTTGATGCCTAATCTTCTCGGTATTAGCATTCATCCTATAAGAATACTCTATAATGACCTTTTAATTTTCTCCCATAATAGAACCAGGAGGAATCAGGACCCATTATCAAATAAATTTCAGTGTCTGAAAAGAAAGGTCAGTGTAATGGTGCATAGGTGAGTGGACACTGCGATTGAGAGGTGGCATGGTTGGCTGAGATGACGTGAGAGCGTTACCCTTGGGAAGGGTGAAACTCAGATTCAGCCAGTGCCCAGTTATTCTGTTAAAGCGCCATGGTAAGCACTTCTGTTGGATGGAGGTACTGGTTTAGATCAGATTTTTTTGGACTGGACTCACCACATGCAGGCGGGTCCCATGTGGTTAGCGCAGAAGATCTCTGTTACTGTAGGCTGTGTGTTCTTAAGCAGTGATGTTGGAGATGGAGTTATTACAAGTGGCTCAAATACATATATACCAAAGTCTCATTTATAAATGAAAGTAATAAATCATATGCTATTGTGATTAATACAGTACCATTTAAAATAGACAATAAAAGTTTTACTGATTCACATACATGTGTGTGTATGTGCATATATGGTTACACGTGTACGCACATGCATACATACAAGTGCGTGTGTGTGTATATTATATATGTAGTACATTATACCTTTCTCAGGGTTGTCATGTGAAATCAGCCATTCAAGGATAGATAAAACTTTTGTAGATTAAAACATATTTTCTAATGCAAGATATTTAAGGACCACGGCATAGAAGAATATGGTACAATCTAAATTATCTTGTTCAGTCTCTGTGTGTACAATTGGCCTGGCAAACTTTGGTTTTAGGATTCTGGGGAAAGAGATATAAAGGCTTAAGTGTAAAACATGAATAAGACATGAGAATGGCAGATAATGGAAGAGGTAATGGAGACAATGATTTTATTAGCTCAATGAAATGGAAATGATGGACTGGTCTAGGAGGAGGACCCTGGAGATAATGTCCTGAGCCTTAGGAATTCAAGAGAGAATTGGTCAGGGGCAGACATCAAAAGATTAACCTTTGGGGGCAATTTACATTTCATAATCCTTTGGGCTATAGAATTATGCATTTTCCTTGGTTGTATATTTTCCTATAAATATCAGTGACATTGTAGTAATTCTTTATAATGAATCTATTTATTCACTGCACCTTCTTTGATAGGACTGAATATTCCTACTGACCTCATTGTATAAAAAGCCCATAGCCTCTCCAAACAACCCCTGTCAGTGATAAAGGCAAACTTGGGTCTCTTCTTTTAGCAACTTATTTAATCCACACTCTTTGTCTACCCATAATGAGGACCAACACCTGAATTTATTACTAGCCTTGCTCACGTCTTTACATTTTTGAGCGTGCCTTCATTTTTGCACATATTTTTTCCTAAGAAAGTTAGATTTCTGCCCTTGCAAAAAGGACACTATTTTCTTATCTCTTCTCATATGGGTTTATGTAAGTTGACATTTGCTGTGCCTCTTCTCTCACTCTGAGCTATTTGAAAGTGCTTGCCCATGGTCTCCCTGGGGACCTGGTTTCCAGACTGAGGGCTGGTGTTGCTTTTAGGGTGAAACCTCCCAACCTCTTCAAAGAACAGACAGGTTTGACCCCAGAGCCCTTATTTATAGCAGCTAGTCACAAGGTGGCCGTCTTACATGACCTATGGAATGTGCCTGGCACTATTCTCAGACTCCATAGACCATGCTCAAGGGCAAGTGACACATTTCCTGATTAGGAATGAATTCCTGCAGCAACATTATTAAATATTAAAAGCCACAAATAGAGCCATAGAATGGTTATGTGACCCAAAAGGAATCTTTTAGCAGTACTTTTGCATTCTTAAAATCCACAGCATTTTAAATTACTGACGAATTGAGACATTTCTTTAAAATGTTTATTTTGCTTATTTTTAACTATTTGAGACACCTGGAAAGGATAAATATGGAATCCTGAAGAAGACGAATACATGTATTTTAGAGGTAAATAGCTGGGAGATTTTTTTTTTTTTTTTTTTTTTGCGGAACGCGGGCCTCTCACTGTTGTGGCCTCTCCCATTGCGGAGCACAGGCTCCAGATGCGCAGGCTCAGCGGCCATGGCTCACGGGCCCAGCCGCTCCGCGGCATGTGGGGTCCTCCCGGACTGGGGCACGAACCCGCGTCCTCTGCATCGGCAGGCGGACTCTCAACCACTGCGCCTGCAGGGAAGCCCCATGAAGACAGTTTTGAATCATGCAGTGAGACAGGGACAAGAACAGTGAACACGAATGCTATATCTTCTCTTCAGGAAATTTAGATGTCTGAATCATAGTTAGGTCTTTATTTAAAATGCATATTAACTCAATAGCGTAATTAATTAATACATATTAATTGAATTATTTTGAATTTTTGTAGCTCTGTAATATAACAGCAAAGGGTAGAAAAATTTGAGGAAAAAATCCCATCTAAATGTTGTTTCATTTATATACACTGTCAGGCAATAAGCTTTTAAAATTTATTTTTCAAGGGGCTTGAAAAGTTAGTTTTGGAAATATTGATGTATTGTATGTACATGTGATATTTAGATAAGGATTTACTGTATTTTCACACATGAAGTTTGTGGAGTTTGCCAATCGGCCTTGAATGTGCACTTGAAAGATTAGAATCCAATATCTGAAGAACATGATTGATGTTTTTTTCCTCTAATCTGAGAGCATACTGTAAAACCTCCATTTGAATAGTTACCAGGAATCACATAATTAGAATTTTCTACATCTTTTTTAAAAATAGGAATTTGCAAACAAATTTTCTGAATTGAATCAGAGGGTTAATGTACCTAGATGTATTCAGTGGACCTACCAGTTCCACTAACTTGTTACAGTGTCAGTAACAACTACAAGAAGTTAAGAGCCTTCTCTTTGGGTTTGAGTCTCCAGCTCCTTGAGTTGTAATTTGAGAGCCTTCTCTGTATCTGTTTATCTGAAATAATCTGTCCATTAAGTCAGATGAATTCTTCTGCTCCTCCTCTCTACTTCTTCTTCCTCTGGGCAAGTAATGGCTATTAGAAGTAAATGATTTATTCATTTGAATATTTGAATCCTAATTGCTGATTTTGGCTACACTACCATACACTACTTTCACACTTAAGTTTACTGAGTAGTCATGTTCTCAGATATTGTGCATAGATTTATCTTGTTATGAACCATATTATTACATTATCCGCCCAGAAAAAAGTTATGTCAAAGAATTATGGCTTCTGAGAATCCATGGAAACTTCAGGGAAGAGATAAATTATATCAGAAGAAAGATATATTTGGAAATCAGAAGGTATGCTGTGAAATATAGCCCAAATATTAAAAGACACGATGTAAACTAGGCAAAACTTATCATGGAACTGCTACCTTTAAGAACATAAAAATTCATCTCCAAACAGGAAACAGAGAAAGGTAGACAATCTAGAAGATTCTAACTGCTCCATTATTTTATTTCAACTACTGTACAAATGAAATTTGTTTTCTTCTATAGGTATATGGACATAATGTGTTCTGGATCAAAAAATGCTTTTTTATAAGGGCAACATAACTTTATTTAAGCAATATATTGAATAGCATTGAATGATCTAAGAGCAATAAAGATTCATTACAATGTAATAATTCCCGTCATTATTTGTTGCTGGCAGTTTTAGTTAGCTCAGTTTGTCATAAGAGATTTCCATGACACCTCAAGATAAGAATAACATCCGAATAACATATCAACCTTTCTTTCCCTCTATTCCCTGACCCACTTCCACCCCCTGCCGCCCATCACCATAACTTTTTTCTGAAGGGCGATTAAATCCCTGGTAGAATACAACCTGACCACGTTCAGGCTCCTTTATCTGAAGTGTAAACTTTAATACTATAGCTGCCTATATACCTTTTCTAGATGAATGATGCCAGGACTATTTGTGCCACTACAGTTAGGGGTTTCTTAACATTTCCATTCTAAACACCTATTTTCAAAGGTTTATAACTCAGCTATAAAAATGCGCTCCAGGCTGAAACTTAGCTTACAGGGTCCTAGCCCAGGAGCAATCTTTTACTCTTTTATATATTAATCTTGAAAAAAATATGGTGTGACACTATTTTAAAGAACTGGAGTGTTCACAGTAATAGAAGTTAAGGACATGGGGTATGAGGAAAGATCACATGGCAACAAGTCCCCCTCATCTATAATAGGTTTATCTGAAATTCAGTTTCATAGCATCTCCTTCCTGCTTTTCATTCTCTCTTTCAATTCTCTCTGCTCAGAAATAAATCTAATTTTATTGCTTTTATTATTGTTTCAATAGCCTCATTTGTGGAACTTATTTAGTAGTTATGCCACCTTGATCTATAGTACTATCCACAGGTTTGAAATGACCCCTCCAGGGTAATATCAGATGTGGGAGACCAGAGTGCCATGATTATTTGTGTTTGTTGTTGTTGATTGGTGCTGTTGTTATTTAAGCATAAAAAAAAATGAGAAGGCATTCATTAATTTTTGTTGACAGTAATTAAGAATGAATTGAAAGCTTAATAGCAATAAAAGTAACTAAGCCTTACTTTTCTAAATTGCTTCCCAAGACAATTATTTGGATATTTATACTTTTCTTCTAAATCTTCGTGTTTCTTTCTGATCTAAATTATTAAATAGATGGGCTTTTCCACTATGGATATAGTGCATTAATAACAAATGAATTAATTGGTGATGAACTGTTTTCATAAACATCTGATAATTTAATTGTTTTAGCCTGGTTTTCATCTCTCAAGATAACTTTTGGATTTTCGAATCTAGATGATTTTAGATTTTTTGATATCTCAATTACAGATTTAAAACCATTGATAAGATCCTCTAATCAGCAGGGTTTTTTTTCCTAGTGTGTTTTATGTAGCCCCAAACCTTATTCCCTCATAACATTAGATTTTTCCTTGGATGTTTTTATCACCTATAATAGCTGTCATAGTATTCATTATTTGAAAAACAAAGAGGACTCTCTTTAAATTCAGATTATTTGGAGTGATACTGAAACCTTATAAACGCATATGACTTTATATTCTGATCATTAACAACTATTTTGTGAGCAATAAAGTGTCACAGGTAGAAAAACAAACAGACAACAAACAAAAGCTCTTTCTAAAGGTGCTAAAGGGAAAAACAAACATGTACTGTAAGTCGAAGCAGGCAGAGGTAAGATGGGAAATATGGAGTGCTTGTTTTTTCCTTGTGAAATTTGCTGCATGTCTCAATCTATGACTTGACCTGATAGATGAACATTTGGAAATTCATTAGCTGTCAGGATTGGTTAATCAGGGTGCTTTTCCTAGCATTTGCTTTTTTAGAAAATATAGAACAGTACACTTTCCAAGCCTCTAAGACTTCATGGACCTTCTGTACCCCTTACCCTCTCCAATGGCACCCTTTTCAGTTTGTCTTCTCTGATCACGGGAATTGGCAGGGTGGGAAGATGAAAAGTGACAGGCTTGGTAGGGCCAGGAAGGCATAAGCGAGGCAGAGAGAATGAAGGAGGGTGTGTGAGCGCATATGTATCCTTCAGGATTCTCAGTTATTCTTTACCATCTGTCCATAGTGTGAATTCTTTAATAACTATTTCAGAATGTGTAACATTTACTTACAAATTCACAGATGTATTAAATTACAAATATACTTTAAATCAAATATAATCAAATTTACTTTCATATTCAATGTATTATATGTATGTATATATGTAAATAAATACATGTATGTATACACACATACACTCATTCATTCATCAAACACTCATTGAGCATCTAGTCTATATCCAGCACTGCAATAGAAGCCAAGAAGGCTTGTACAAAATGAGCTGGCTTTTAGAGGCTGGGGAGAAAGCCTTAGAAAGAAATAATTATAATGTGATCAGTGCAAAGTGATAATTAGAATACGTTGTGATGGCGCTCTATGAGTGAACAAAGAGGGAGGAACTCTTTCTGGAAAGGCCGGGGAATGCCTCAGAGAGATTAGGGTCTTTGTGTTGGGTCTTGAAAGATGAGCAAAAATTTTGTAAGAACATGTGCAGATGTCGAGGCATGAAAGGATTTTGTAGGTTTTGTAAGCAAAGACTAGTTCAGTATGGGCTGGAGGGTAAGGTATGTTGATGGAAAGAGATGGGAGATACAGCTAGAACAACCAGGTCTTAGAGCAGATTCTAAGTTATGTGAAGGTGTTTCTTCTTTATCGTGTAGGTGATGAGGAGGAACTGAAGATTTTTAAGCTGTGACAAAATGTGATCTGTTCAGAAAGACCACTTCAGTGCCAGTGAGGAGGGTTTTTGTCATAATCCAGGAGAGACATAGTGGATGAGAATCAGAGCTGATGTAGTGGCAGAGCAATTGGGAATAGGGAATGGATATTAAAAAAGAGCCAGAACAACAGGATCTAGAGTCTGAGTATGGGGACTGAAAGAGAAGAAACTCCAAGGTAATTCTCAAATACCTAGGTTAGTTAACCTGGGGGATGGCGGTGTATTGTCATAGGAATTTAGAAAGTTTGGCAGGGGTGTGAGTGGGGACAATAAGTTCATCTCCAAGTTTGGAGTATCTGTAGGTCACCCAGAGGTGACCCAATAAGCAGTTATAAGTATTCCATACGAGTTCTTGAAAGAGAGCTTAGAGCTACAGATAAATTCATCTGTTAACCAGTTTTTTCATTATGTGTTAGGCACTGGAGGTATAGTAGCGAGCAAGATATAATCCTCGTTCTCATTTATGAAGCTTAGGTGGAGAGAAAGACAGTAAGGAATAAAATGCCTTTCAATGTGGTAAGTCCACAGAAGTGTGCGTATACAGTGACATAAAGAGAAAACAAACCAAGAAAATGACACCTAATCTTTTCTTTCAAGGCTGATGGGAAGGGCCTCAGAGTCGGATTTCCACAGGAAGCTCCAAGTGACCTGAGACCTGAAAGATGAATAAAATTTATTGAGGTGATAAGTGAAAAAAACTGAGATTGATCAATAGTAGGTGAAAGTGGGAAGGTGGACGAGATTGCTTTGGGTGAGCACGTGGAATAAAATGAGATAAGAACATAGGGAGGATGGAATCCCGGGACATCAATGTTTGGGGTGCAGGGAAAGGAAAAAGGAAACAGTGCTGGGTGAGGCAGAATCCAGATTGGTGGTGGCATAGAAGTCAAGAAGGGAGAGAGTGCTCAATAATGTCAAATGCTGCAGGAAAGTAAAAAAAGAAATTTCTAATAAACTTTAATTCAATCAATATTAAGTACCTATTTTCTACGAACTATCCTAGATACTGGGTCATGAATGAGTGAACAAGACAGACATAGTCCCCACTTTGAAGGGACTCTAGTGCACTAAAGATACAATAGGTGTTCTTAGGGATTTGATAAGTAGGACAAAATGAATAATTAACATCAGTGACTGTTCCCATTTTCCCCGCTCCCCTCTTCCCCAGGCCCTGATACCACTTTTCTTTCTGTCTTTATGGACTTACCTATTCTGGATAATACATTTAAATGGAGTCATACAGTATGTGTCTGACTTCTTTCACTTAGCAGAATGTTTTGGAGGTTTATCATATGTAGTGTATATCAGCACTCTGTTCCTTTTTAGGGCTGAAGAGTATTCCATTTTATGGATATCCTGCATTTTGTTTATCCATTTATCGGTTGATGGACATGTGAGTTGTCTCTTCCTTTGGCTATTGTGAATAGTGCTGCTATAAACTTTTGTGTACAAATATTTGTTATTTTCTGTTAACGAAAGAAACTGGTTTTTATTTACAATCGATGGGGAGTGAACCAGTGGAGAGGAAGAAGATACTGACAAATAAGTGGGTAATTAATGGAGAAACGTTCTGGAGATAGGGGAGAGACGAAGACTATAGTGTTTGCTTGGAAAGGAATTGAGAAATAAGAGGAAGAAACATGGTTTGTAGCTGTCAGCTCTACTTAAGACACTGCTGAATGTTGGATATTTTACTGAACGGTGAGATTTTACTGAATGTCAGATATTTTACTTTGAATGAGGACATTAGTTTTTCTAAATGTGTTTTGTATTACCAACATGGAACAAACCTTGGAAGGGTTTCTCTGTAAATGAGGCCCCAAAATACCAGAATATTTATAAATATTTCTAAAATCTTTATTAACAAATTTAAGAGCGATACACACTGGTCATTGCATAATAAGAGGCATTTAATTGGGATCAATTTCCTGCAATGCACTTAGTGGACTTTAAAATCCATTTTGTTGGGACACTTCTGAGACCCCATGCTAGATAATAAGGATGGCTGGAAGCCCATTTCATAATTTCTAAGTGCAACCGAGGTAGAATTAAAGTGCAAATACAATAGTTGAAGTGCTTGAAGCAAGAGAAGCTATAAAATTGCTCTTTGCTCTGACTTTTAAATTTCTATATGAATGCTTTATACAATAGTCTTTTTACTGTTTTTCAAGTCATGAGCAATTACATTTGATGACAGGGCAATTATCACACATAGAAACTCAGCATTCCAGAAGCTATCAAAATCCCACCATTAGACTCTGCCTCCCCCTACCATTCCAATATGCTGAAAAAAATTGTGGAAACCTTTGATTTTGAGTTTTAACTCAAACGATTGGAGATGGCCAATTGGGATATTTTTCTAAATACAGGAATATTCTCATCTTGTGAAGAGATGATATAATTGTACTTTTGTTGATTAAATATTAATATTACTATGGTTTTATAGTTCCAATCCCTGTAGATTCACTTCCAGAAGTTCCATTTATTCTACAAGAGAACACAGGACAAAGCAACACATTCTGCAGGTGTCCGCCCAAGCAACACGGTGGTGCTGATTAAATGCGTGGAGTCCCAAAGGTTCTCTTTTGGGTCTTGGATTCATTGAGTCACTCTCTGCCTCTCACTTGTTCCCGTCTCATTTAAAATTAAACGGCGAACCACTGGCAGTTTCCAGGCTTGATTTTCATCCCACGCCTAATGGCTTACAGGTGACAAATTTTTTTCCCCTGGGGACAACAACAGATTTTCCCATGCCAATCCAGGGATAATGCCAATAAGAACATTATACTAAAAGGACAGGGAAAGGGCCATTTCAAAATAAATCAATAGAACTCTTTTCACTTTTCCTTGTTCTGTAAAAGCTCCCCCCACCCCTGCTTTTTTATGTTTGAAATATAGAAATGATTCTATTTATAACTATCTCTTTTGCTCTGGGTACTCTGTACTTGAGCCTCAGATCTTTTGATGTTGTTTAACCGTTATAAACTGACCCATATTCTGGAGAGACTTATCTGTGAAACATATTGGGCTGCTTTTACAGTCAACACACTCATTTTGTTCCTCCTTCTTCTCCAGAACTTACACTCAGCAAAAAGAGAAGACATTACCAGTTATTCTCAATGAGTTTCATGACATACAATGTTGCCCGAGTGGGTAATAGAATTATATTGTCAGTGTCTTCCTGTTTTTTGAAACACCATAGAGTGGTGGAGAGGGTGGGATTCAGTGAAAATATTGTGATACACATGCTTTCATTGCAGTTGTCACTAAGGAAAACCACCTCATGTTTAACATGAGATCATTGTCTCCCCACCACCTCTGTGTTTCAGAGGTCAGGGTTTTTAATGTGTTGAAATCCTTTAGGGGAAATAGTAAAGAACTGTTGAGAAGATTAAAGCTTCAAAGTGATTTCAAACATTTCAAAATAAAAAAAAATTGTTATTGAAAGTAGGCTGCCATTAATAGCTTAGTAATGTTAATGGCACATTAATAAATTAAACCGATGAAATGGTCTAATAGGTGGCTTTTCATAATAAAGAATTTAATATTTATAAGTATCTGAGATGTGATTTAAGAAAAAAATCACCAGTCAACAGTGTTTCCTGAGTATCAGTAATTGTATTTAATTGTATTAAATCAGGATATATCCCTCGTCTAACTTACCATCTTTTATAAACTTGCATTCATGTCAATAAGTACTGGCATACATATATTAATAACTGATTTCTTTCCAAAAGAAGAGAGAACTAGGAATAAAGTTGTGTATTATTTGAGGAGAAGAATAGACATGTTGGCCTATATAATGTAACTGCTGTTTGCATATAAATTATTAAACAGATATAATCAAGAAAGATATTTGCAAATAGTAATCATGAAAATAAAAATATTATGAAAGTACTCATGGGATTATTGTCTGACTAACATATGTATATATCTAGATTGATACATGTGTAAGAGAAAGAGAAAGAGGGAAGAAAAACTGTACATAATGCTAGGATAAAATATGAGGTGGACAAATTTGTTTTTAGTGAATCATTGCCTCATTTTACTATGGACTCCTTTTTCCAATCTAAAATCAATTTGCACCCATGTGCTGAGCTCCTATGCCCTCTCTCCAGTGAGGTAGTGTACCTAAGCCCACAATTCTTAGGAAAAATCTTTCTCTTGACCTTTCCCTAACATACTTGTCTTGATTCCATTTCCCTAGAACCATGCAACTAATAAACTAATTCATGCCAAAATGAAAATGAGTGACGGATTCCACCGGGAACTTATATTTGAATATCATCATTAGCTCTCAAAAGATCACAGATATAACCCTATAAAGTGAGTGGGGATTTAATGTACCAGAATAGCCTCTTACTGAATATTTTGGTGTGGTAGACACATGTTTCATCCCTTTTCTATCCCATCTTGTAGATTAATTTTTACTCTTCTTAAATATTAGGACTGTCCTTCATAGGTGTGTACACCCACACATGCTAATGCAGAAAGGAGAAAAAAAAACCCTGTATTTGGTCAATATAAATTAATAAGATAACCATAATTAACAGTCTTGTTTCAATCTAGATTTTCCTGTAGTTTGGGGAAGATCTGAAGTAGATTTATTTTTTGCAAGGGAATATTATTTAAACTTGCCTGTAATGCTGACCCATGATGTGTGTGTGTGTGGTAAATTCTAATCAGATCTAAGAAATTTATATTGTATAAGTTAAGCACAGAATCGAAGAGTGAACCTGTCACTGGGGGTTTTGATCTGATGAAGGAGAATTTGTCAGTGACTCTACAAGAAAAATCCCCAAACTTTCTGAGATTAAGATCTTGACCTCCTTGTGAGAATGCTTGGAAGGGCTAATTTAAATCAGGTTTCAAACAAAGTGGAAGTTTCTTGGAAACACAACAGAACAAAATGCATTAAAAAAGGTTCTGCTTAACTGGTAAGAGGGAACCTTAGGGTTTCGATTCCATTATAAAATATAACACAACGATGGATAGTAATGTCTATGAAAACATGACTCTTGGAAGTCTGTTAACTTGGAGAGTGATCTGAGGCTAAGGACATGGGCTGACAAAGCTACCATAGCTTTAATTCGCATTTGTTTTTCTGAAATCCCTAAAACGTGGTGGGGTGGGATGGGTAAGAGTTGGTGCTGTTAGATATTTCTCCTCTTATTACTTGTATTGACTTCTGGTTTGTTTAGATCATTTTACTTGAACAAAGTTTCCTGGCATTAGCAACCCAATGGGAGAACTCAAATGATTGTCCCTCAAAGCTTTCTGTGCTGAGAAGCACTGTGCTGCTGTTCCCCTAGTTCTGCAGACTCTGAACTCAATTCTGAAACAGTCCGTACAAACCTTACTTAATTTATTTTATTTACTTTTTATTTTTGGCTGCACTGTGCAGCATGTGGGATCTTAGTTCCCCCACTAGGGATTGAACCCACGCCCCCTTGCATTGGAAGCGCAGAGTCTTAACCACTGGACTGCCAGGGAAGTCCCCAGACCTTACTTAATTTAAATGAAGATACATGTGGTGGTGGTGTTATTCATGAGGATTATGTTAAACTCCAAGATGCATGCATACATATAATCGAAAAATAAACCTTTATTCGGAGCTTACTCACTGGCCTCCAAAAGATTCAACTATTACTATAAGCGGCCCATTGTTTCTGATGTGTATCTTAGATTTTATTTCCTGGCAGCTCTTGCAAGAACTACTAAGAATTAGTTTCACCACATAGTAAGTAAATGCTTTAATGCTCTGCATTATTTTTTACACTAAGCTTTGCAAGCACTGAAGCCACAACAGATAATTGTCAAAATGATGAAGCAGTAAGATCACACAAAGCCAGCAGTTATAATGTAGATGTTGTTCTAGGGAACAGCTAATAAGACTTACAGCTTACTTTGTTAGCTGGTTAGGAAAAGCAGTAATTTATGAAACTGTATCAAAAGCACCAAAAAAAAAAAATGTAGGAAGAATAATTTTGGACTCCAAGTACCCTGTGAGATTCGTTCATCTATGCTTCCTTTATCTGATTTATTTTGCTTAAATCAGGTATTGGTGTAAATACTGCTTTAAAAGGGCCTGTGAAAGACACTAGATTATCAGGTATCTTTGAATTAAGCCTATGGCTTTTGTGAGAATCCTATTAATTTTTAAATTAACACAGGGTAAGGGCACAGTTTATAAATTCTATTCTGAAATGATAGTTTCACCATGCAAATGCAAATTTCAATCTGTTGCTTTCAGAGCTTGAGTTTCATCAGCTTTTTATCCTGAGGGTGGGGTAAGGGAGTGAGATCTGCCTGCTCACTTGGTTTTAACCACAGAATGTCTGGACTGCTCCATGTTTTCTTTAACAAGGACCTCAGTGAGTGAAAGCTGTGTTCTGTCTGTGGTGATGTATCTGAGTGCAAACAGGACCCTGATAGCCATTATGTACCTATTAGCCCTGATTACCTTTTGATGGCTCCTCACCAGTTGGTTTCACTCACTTTGACAGATCTAGTACTTTGTTTAACCTTTAAACCAGTAGGGCAATAACACAGCTGACAGAAGGGGCAAAATAATTAAAGAAAACTTAGCCAGGACATTTGAAAATTCTCTAACAAGGCAGATATTTCTGTTCAGTTTGAAAACTTGTCAAGGGCTACATACAATTCCCCAAAATTGCTGTAGCAAAAATGTTGTACAATTTTTCCTAGCTTCAAATTAATTTCAGCAATGCAGCTTAATCAAATTACTGTCTTCCTTTAAAAAATCTATAATTTACACTTGCAAGAAGCAAGTTTTAATA